>NW_004524606.1:16025199-16054671 GCF_000260255.1 Octodon degus
ATTGTCCTTTATTTATATTTCCTTTTTTGTTTTATTTTGTCAGAGATAGGTGTTCCACTGCAGATAGTGAAGTTGTACTTGGAGGAGACTTTAAAGGACTTTTTCATACTTGAATCCAGTCTAAAGAATGTAGGTACTGAATTAGGCAAAATAACCCAATATAGTCCAAGAGTCGATTATAGTAGTGGGTTATCAGCAGAAAGCAGAACTAGCAATTGTCAGAAGTTGTTGACTTCAGCCTTTTAGAGCTCAGCATATTAATATGGCATTAATTTTATACATTGTGGTTACAGTTTTCTGCTGGATGGTTAAGACCAAGATAAAGCAAGACCTATATAACTAAAAATGTAACTTTTGTATTTGACAAGTTCAGTTAATTCCCCTCAGGATTTACCCTGAAACCATGTGTAGCAGCTTGTAGATCTTTTGTCAGTGTCAGCCATACGGATGAGTCACAGTTATTGCTTCACCATTTTGTTCTCTGTGAGAGCCTGAGAAAATTTTTTCTCTCAGGGTGACTCTCCTTAGGCACACTATACATCATTGAACACTTTCTTCTGTGGCTCCATAATCTCCTTGATCAGAAAATTTGGGATGTCACAGCACAGGTTATCTCATGTTCTGAGTCCTCACTGACCTTGAGGGGCTAGGGCCAAAATATTGGCTATCTTTGTAGCTCCTCTATTTCTCTAATTTTTGGTCTGCAAACTTTAACTGTCAAACATCCAGAAGGGAAATTTAATGATATTATTATACTGTAATAGAGACTATGGAGCTTAATATCACTATCTGAACATCAAATGACTTAGACATAATATGGAACTGCTGCTTTCCAACAGCCATTGATATTCTGAAATTTAAATCCTGATAGAATGTGAAAAACAATTACACATCTTTACAAAGAAATTTAGAAATCAAACCATATACCACACTGTAGCAGGACAATCATATGACATTTTATTCTTGTATCTTTTCTTTTATTACCTTTAAAAAATTTATTTTAAAGAGATAATAGCAATATTTGATATGACAATAGAAGCAGTATGTATCTATCTTTTTTATTTTGTTATTTCTGGTGATTTATTTAAAGTTAAAGCAAGAATATTCAGAAGAGGCTCAGATTGACGGAGGAAAATTGTTACACTTCATGGGTTATAATAGACAATAAAATAATGTTAAAATTTTATAAGCCTCTTATTTCTTTCCTCTATGTTCTTTTTCATTAACTTTATTGAGAAACAAATAGCAATGAGAGAGTTTCTTTTTTTTTTTTTTTCTTTGCAGAATCAGGGATTGAACTCAGGCCTTGCACATGCCAGGCAAGCACTTATTCTACTGAGCCATCTCCCCGGCCCCATTGAGAGAGTTTCAAAACAGGTTATTAGGACAGTTGCAATCATTAATACATTTCATGTTGTTGTTATTTGTAGTAGATATTCATAGTAGTTATTCATAGTACAGGATGCAGACATGATATCCTCTCCAAACATTATTAGTACAAATATTTCTTCTTATAGAATTAAGAGAAAGTAGCTGTATATCTATTCTAAATATATTGTAATTACAGATACAAAATCGTCCTTCATCTATATCACAATTGTGGTTTAATTTTCTTGGAGATGGGTATTCAATTACCATTGAAATATCGTAGGTGCATGAATTCAGCAAAATAATCAAAAATAGTCCAGTAGTCCATAACAGTAGTGGATTATCCATAGGACTGGCAATGTCATAAATTGCTGACTTGAGCCTTTTATAGCTCAGCATATTAATAAGACTTTACATTTATACCTCATTTTTATACTTTTCTGCTGGACGGTTAAGACCAAGATAAAGCAAGTCTTATATAACAAGAAATGTAACTTTTGCAAAGAACTTTTGTATCTGATAAGGTCAGTCAAGTACCCTCAGGATTTATCCTGTAACCCTATACCTCACTTTGAAGATCCTTTGTCAGTGTCAGCCATGTGGATGAGTCACGGCCATTGCTTGACCAATTTGCTTTCTGTGAAAGCCTGAGAGAATGATTTTTCTCCATGTGACTCTCCTTAGGCACATTCTACATTATAGATCACTTTCCTCTGTGGCCCCATAATCTCCTTGATCAATAAATTCGGGACACAACTGAGTTACATCATGTTATAGTACAGGTTCTCTTATGTCTTGAGTCCTCATTGACCTTGAAAGGCTAAGGCCAAACTGTTGGCTGCAAACTTAGGTAGTGAACCCTCTAGAAGAGAAGATTATTATTGGCCTACAACATGTGCAGGTGGGTTTAACCTCACTTTGTACCTGAATATCAAACATCGTTGGTATTAATTGATATTTCATGATAAGCAGTATATAATTAGAAGACCAGAATGGCAGGCAGAGACTTCAGCTCAGAGTTTCATCCCAGGCCTGTGTGCCAGCCCTGGGCTTGGCCTGGAGGGGGATTGGAGGGGCAGGAGAGCACAGAAGCTCTCCCACACATTCACAGGGCCTGGGCTTAGGCGTGTCTGGAGGGCTCCCAAGAGTGTGGCGGAAGTTCTCACTTACAGGGTGGGCTTGGGCTGGCTCTGGAGGGGCAGGAGCAATCCAGAGGGTGCGGAGAAGGGTCTCTCTCATGCTGCAGTGGACTAGACCTATGGACTAGTATATGGTCTTTTCTAGAAAATGTCCAATATACAGCTGAAAAGATGTGTATTCAGATGTGTTTGGGTGGAACATTCTGTATATGTCCACTAAGGCCATATGTTCCATGTTGTTTCAGTTGTGCTACTTCTTTGCTAATTTTTTGTCACTTGATTTATCTTTTTGGGATAAGGGGGTGTTAAGGTCTCTTGTTATGATTGTGGTATTGGATATTAGATTTTTCATATCCATTAAGATTTGTTTTATATAGTTGGGTGATCCCAAGTTTGGTGAGTACCTATATATGACTGTTGCCTCTTCCTTTTGTATTTATCCCATAACTAGTATGCAGTGGCCTTCTTTATTTCATTTGATTATTATTGGTTTGAAGTTCAGACTTTCTCCCAACAAGATTTCTAGCCCTGCTTTTTTGTGAGGTGATGGGTCATGTAGTATTGTCTTCAGCCTTTGACTTTCAGCCTGTGAATTTCTTTATTAGATCAATGTATTTCTTACATACAGTATATTGTTGGATTTTGTTTCTCAATCCATTCTAGCAGTGTATTTCTTTGAATTGGTGATTTGAATCCATTTACATTGAATTGGTGGTGATAATTGAGATGTATTGCCTTATGATTGACATGTTATTTTTCTGCTGTTGCATACCCCTTTTTCTCCTGTGTTTAATTGTTTGTGCTATTTGGTCTTTCCATTCTCATTCACGGAGTTGTGCTCATTTGGTCCCTCTCTAGAATATCTTTTAGTAGTTTGTGTAGGGCTGGCTTTGTTATCATGAAATTCTTTAGTTGTTCTTTGTCATGGAAGTATTTCTCTTCTCTATCAAACTTGAGAGTTTTGCATGGTATAGTAGTCTGGGCTGGAATTTGTTTTCATGGAGGACTTGAAGTACTCTGCTCCATGTTCTTCTTGCCTTCATGGATTGTGAAGAGAAGTCTGCCATTATTTGGATGAATTTTCCTTTGAATGTGATCTGTTTGTTTTCTCTAACTGCTTTTAGTGTATTGTTCTTACACTGGACTTTTGGAATCTTGATTGTTATATGTCTGGGTGTGGTTTTAATTGGGTTGATATTATTTGGAGTTCTATATGCTTCACTTACCTGAATGTAAGATTGTTTTCCAATGTTTTTGTAAGTTTTCTGCTATTACTTCTGCCCATATTCTTTTATATCATTTATATTGACTCCTTTTTTCTCATTGATGCCTATTAGTCTTACATTGTTCATCTCTGTATCAACTTCTGGATAATGAATTATTTTTCCTGCTTCTTATTTGTGTTAAAGTGATCTTTTCTCACCTTTTCACTTGCTGCATGGTGTATTCAAGGTCTGAAACTCTATGTTTACTTTCATTCAAACAGTTTTGCCAGCTTGTGATTGAGGTTTTAATGTCCTGTATATCTCTTTGAATCTGCTTCATACATTCTATTTCTTTCCTGTATTGCTCATTCAGGAATTCATCATTTTTATATTCTCCTCTATTTTTTTATGAGTGTCTTCTTTAGAAGCCCTTAGTATTTCTTTCCTTATAGTTATCATTTCCTTTTTACTTCAGAGATTCTTTCTGATATGATTTCCTCAGTACCTTTCTGTAGTTGTTTCTTTACTTCAGACACTATTATTTCAGAGATTTCAGGTGTATGATTTCCAATTTCTTCTGGATGGTGTCGCCTTCATTTGTTCTAGGTGGGCATGTGACCTGAGAATACATTTTGCTCCTTTGCTTTGTCATTTTTTATTGCACTATTTTGTTACCTTTAGTGTAGAGCTTTGGTGCAGCTATTACCTTAGCATGTACCGATATTATAAACCAAGAGAGATTTTGTGCTTAAGGCAGTTACAGGTTTGTATTTATAGAATTATAATTAGCAACCCTAATAAATGAGTAGTGAGATTAAGCAGTTGACAAATTTTTGTATCTAATGGGTTTGTCTTTTAGAGCCTGAGAACTATCATTACGACTGCATAGGTAAGCAGATATTAAATTGGGAATTTGTACTTAAATTAGTTCCCCTAAGATCTCTCTGATCACTTCCCCTTTTGTACCTGTATTCTTCCAGTTTCGCCACAGTTACCTGTTGCCCCCTCTCTCAATCAATAGACAAAGAGAGAGTATGCTCTCCCAGATCTGTGTCTAGCAATGTTTCTCAGTTTATCGGGTCTGGATCTACCAAGTTTGAAGTCGTCCAGGTTGGCCTGGCTTTGGTATGGCTGTTGTTCTCCACTTCTTCCTGCTTCAGCCCATGGAAGTAGACCCACTGTGCCCCTCTGGGAAGATCTTCTGTTCCTGGATTAGTTGGTTAGTTCTCACCCCTTGCCACTCTGTAAGGAGTTATGCTGTCGTGGTCCACACCAAGCCTGTCTGATGGGGGAGATTCCCCCAAGTGGGTGGAAGGTCCTCCACACAGGCTGGGCCTGGGCACTGACTCCTGTGGCATTATTTTTGTAAGTCACAGTTAGTTGAAATTCAATATATATACAGGCATATAAATATGAAACACTGTATAAACAAAGAGCAGAAATAAGCAAATTTCCTATTCAGATAAGTTACAAATTTCTCTCAAGGGATAACATAACTTTGTACCCTTATTTGCAGCATGAGCATAGTGACCTCCTTCTGAAGAATACAATATGAGTGATCATGGAGATAGCTTGGTGCTCTAAGCATCTGCCTGGCTAGTACAAGGAACTGAGTTCAAATCCTTTAAACCACAACATGCAGGCCCTGCAACCCAAGTGTACCACGCTGGGCAACAAAAACAGGTGTGGTGCTACAGTCCTGTAATCCCACTGCTGTAGAGGCTGAACAGGAGGATCACTACAAGTCCAAGCTATGTAGCAAGACCCTGTACCAAATAAATGAATGAATGAATGAATAAATAAATAAATAAATAAATAAATGCTTTAATACAAAACAAGCACACAACATGAGTAGACAGAGAGGAGAATAGTCTGACAATGGAGAAATCTGCCAACATTACCTTAGTTAATAGTGAAATTGATCGTGAATAGTGATAAGTCAGCCTGGCATGGTAGCACAGGCTTATAATCCCAGCATTTGAGAGACTGAAGAAACAGGATTTCTATGATTTTGAGAGCAGCTTTGACTACACACATTTCCAGGTCAGCCTCAATTACATAGTGATTTCATGTCTCCCTCCAAAAGAAAAAAGAAAAAAATAGGGGAAAGTCATGTTGGTAGCATATGCCTGCTATGATGTAGCACTTCACATGTGTAGCAGTCCTCTACACTTCAGTAACTTTATCTATCTGTAAGAAAAATATTATATAAAGATAAATGGAAAAACAGGCTACACAATTCCTAACCAGTAATCCTCAAAATCCATCCAGGTCCTCAAAAGCAGAGGTGGGCTCAGAACCTATCACAACCAAGAAAAATTCTAGTACACAAGTATGTACAATGTGATTTCTTGAAGAGCAAAAGGACGTTAAGTTAAAATTAAGAAAATCTGAATAAAATGTGTACTTTAGCTAATTGTGATAACGTACCAGTGTTATTTCACCGGTTATGACAAATATACCATACTAGGGAAAGTGAAGAGAAGAAAAACTGGGTATAGTGTGCATGCTCGCAATCCTAGAGGCTGAGGCAGGAAGATGGCCGAACTTGTGAACAGTCTGAGCTATCAAGTGAGGAGTGAGTTAGGGAGTTCAAAGCTAGCCTGGTGTACGTAACAAGACCCAGTGTTGGGAGAGAGAGATAATTGAGATAGGTAGAAAGAGAAGAGAGAGAGAGAGAGAGAGAGAGAGAGAGAGAGAGAGAGAGAGAATAGAGAGAGATACAGAATAGAGATAGATGGGGTGAGAGAGAGACAGAGGGAGAGAGAGAGAGAGATCAATGGAATCAACCATGTGAGATATTTTCTGGAGTACAATAATCAATTTGCTGTGCACTTGGAGAGAAGGTTGTGGTGTGGGATATTTTGTCACTGAATTACCATCCCAAATTTTTAGAAATACAAAACTATCCATTTTCTGACTCTTGTTTTGAGGCAATTGAACCCATGGCCTTGCATATACTAGACTAACATTCTGCCACTGAGCTACATCTCCAGTAGTATAAATAAAAGACATTTTAAAATTAAAAGCTTATTTTAGGCCATCATGATGGCCCACACCTGTATTCCCAGGCTGAGGTAGGAAAATCACACACTGGAGCCTAGGCTGAATACTGCCGGGACATAGCCAGCGCTTTTCTTAAGCCAGCGAAGGGCACCCTGAGCTTATGTTTCAGTGAAAACACCCCAGATTCGATGTCCAATACTACGTAGTAAAGCTTATTTTAAAAACAGGACATTGTTATCTCCTATTATTTAATAACTATGTGGTATCAATATACTACTTTCAATGCTTAGAGTATAACTTTACTGTATAGTAATATAACATAGTATCAGTACAAATTTATTTTTTGCCATGCTGGGAATATAGCAGATGCAAAGCAAAACAAAACAAAACAAAATTCATTCTCCCTTTTTCTGTCACCCTATAATAGTATACATTTCAAAATACATCTGTTTTTCAAGAAAGGATGGTCATTTTAAAATTAATGTATTTTCTTGTGTGGTGACACAATTTTAAAATAGTTGGTAGAAGAAGTTTATAGAATGTCCCAGGGCATCAATATTGTAGGACTGAACTTCATCTGTACCTATTTCATGAGCATTTTTTTATGTTGTAATATAAACTGTTAATTATCTAATGTAAGTTACAAGTGACCAAATTAGGCCATCAACATTAAGTCTAAAATCAATTTTTTCTTCTTTTTGGCTGAACTGGGGATTGAACTCAGACCCTTGCGCTTGCCAGGGAAGCACTTATTCCACTGAGCCATCTCCCAGGCCCTTAAAATCAGTTCTTTGATTTGAGGAACACAGCAGAAAGATTTAGGGATCTACTTTGAGTTGGCTGTAGCCAAGAAAAATATTGAGAAATTACATGGGGACACAATATGCGTAGACAACTTCAACACAAGATTTGCAAAGATACAGTTATAAGCATTACTTGGAGAATTATAGTGAATAAGACTATGGAATAATATTTCAGAAAAGGGAGCAGTAACATGGTATACTGAAATAACAAAATAATTATGTTGGATAGAAATAATTTTGAACTGCCTAAGGTAATACTGTCTATAAATTCATACCAATGCAGAAATAATTTCATTTTTAAAGCATAACCACTTAGTTTGTAGGAGAAAAACTCAAGGTTTGAAAAAAAAATAGCCCTGTGCCTAAAAATACATCGTTATTTTATTGTTAATTTTTTCTAACATCTGCTTAATCTAATTTTATTCAACTGAAAAATATGACATGACCTATCTACGTCAGTAATAAATAATAGAAAAGGCAAAAATACTTATAAAATGAAAAATAAATTGCATTTGAGAGTAATCTTACTTTTATGAAATGCTGTAGTGAATATCGTCTTAATTATTTCTAACGGTTTTCAGTCATTTTTTCTCCATTCCCATTTTATAGATAAATAAATGTATATGTCCTGAGAAAAACTAGGATTCACCGAATCTCATTCTCCAACTGTTGATGGCAAAACTACCGAGTGTCATTCGCTGTGCTAGGTATCAGAAGACAGGACCAGCCAATCCCAGTAGGGTTGTCCTAGTGGAGAATGCCCTCCAGGTCTTTGTTTCATGACACTGCAGACCATAATGTTTACTTGTCTGGGTGGTGAAACCTGCATATCTGATATGGTTTTTAGGAGGGAAGTCTGTTCCCAAAGACCAGCGGGTACCAGGATTTATTCCCCAAAAGGGTGCACAGCAAGCTTATATATTTGTGCCAGAAAATATTATCTCAAGCATTTTTCCCCATTACTATTTATTCTGTCCACCAAAAGGTTGCTGTCAGTGCTGAAACTCAGTTTGTTAAAGTAGAAAAAGTTTCTTCTCTCTTTCACACTGCAAACACCTATCAAGCAGCCTTTTCAAATATTTAATACGGTAGTCCCTTTGCTTCTATACTTCTATATCCCATCCTCTTTTCTGAACTGAAGATTGAAACAAGGACTTTCTCACTGAGCTACCATTTCAGCTCTGTTGCTTTAATCTTTATTGGGACATGTCTTGCTACATCACAAAGTTGACATGGCTGGGCAAAAACTTGCTACCCTCTGTGGTCCTCCGACGTCAGCCTCCCCGTGTATTGGGGTTACTGGCATGCACCCTACACCTGGATTCAACATTTTAGTTTTAAATTAAAGTTCATATCTTTTGGTGAACAATTTAGATTTATTCCTTGCAATGGAGGACTAACTTGGCCAGTATTTATAGAAGTCAGAGAAAAGCAAGTCGAAAATGTGCTGCCATCACCTCATTAAGCCTAAATTGAAGAAAAATGAATGCACTTGTTGACAGAAACACTTTTTTTCTTATTATGATGCTTGACTTTTCACACTTTTTATTTCAAACATATTTAAATTGTAGCAAACCATCTAAGGCTTAAAATAAACATTTCAGGACAATAGACTTACACTTGGTTCAGAGTTGCTCTTTGTAATAAATGCATGCCATTAGTCACGAAAAATAGAAAGATATTGATAGAATCTGAGTTATTTTTAAGTAGTCATTTAGTGGGTCCATTATCCCAAATAACTGGTTTGATTTATTTCATTTTTATGAGGCTGGTCAAGTCAGGTGAAATGGTTGAACTATTCCTAGTCTGCAAACAAGAAATGGTGTCATTGACATATTGTGTATCACAAGTGTACAGTAAACAACTGAAGTTGGGTTTCATGGCCTTTTCTCAAACTAGAGAATTAAGCATCCAAACAGAAGTGGTTTGAAAATCAAAGCACAGTCAAGCACAAAATATGTTTTGATTTTTAAGTGTTAGGTCCAAATATATTTTTAGTTTAGCTCTAAACCTCTTTCAGTGTTTTCTTCCTAAAACCTTCTTTTCCCCTGTGAGATCATATAGAACAGTGTTTTGACATCTTAGTCATTTCCATAACAACAGATTACAGAAAGCAGACAAGCAGTCAAACAAGCAAAATGGTTTGAATTTAGTAACTGTTCTGGATTGCTATGAAGAAAGACATGGAGTTGTGCTCTGCTTGTGAAGAGAGTAAAAACCAATATTTCTTACTGGTGATAATCTTTAAAAGAAAATATCACTGCTGGGCAACTTCTCACCATACTTTTTTTTTCAATGTGATGCTACTTATTATGTCTTGATACACTTTAGAGTTTCTTTTAGTCTTGTTCCTTCTTGCCATTACATTGTTTGGTCATTTCTGTAAACTATCAATTGAGAAGTAAAAGTTAAATTATCAGTATTAACATGTCACTAACACTCAGAGAAAAGTGTACCAATATTTTATTTAGGAATAATCATGGCCATGAAAAAAATAATCCATTTTAGGGAGCTAGCTCAGCAGCATAAGCTCCTGCTTGGCAAGCCCAAGGTCTTGAGTTTGATCCCTGGTACTAAACAAAAAATAAATAAACAAATAAATAAGATAATCTGTTGAAATCAAACTAGTTTATGATGCAAAAGTTCTACTAAAAACTCAGTATAAGCAAAACAATAGGGAAAGTAAAATCTTGGCTGAATTTATTAAACAGTGGTTAGTTTACCTGCAATTGTGGACATTTCTTAAGTATGTAGGAAGTCTGTGATTTACTTACACTAGGTTCAAGATAGTACTCTTCCAAGACTCAGACACTGTATCATTTTGCTTGTTTGACTGTCTGCTTTCTATAATCTGCTGTTTTTGAAATACACATTGACCTCATTGACTATAAGCACAATATTTAACTCCATTTGGGCCTTAGTTGTGTTATGAATAGAATGGAAGGGATAATACCTACCTGTAAGATCACAAATCCTATGTTGTAAAACTAACAATTTGGAAAGCACTAATTTGTAGCTTTTGTTAATTTCTATGAACAATAAATTTCACTGTGGCCATTTGCAAGCTACCAGCATAAGCTCAATTATAAGGACTTGTGAATCAATGTTCAGAATCAGGTATTCCGATAGTAAGACCCTGAATCTTAACTACTTGGTACCATAATAGGTAGTTCTTAACTAGCTCCTATTGTCATGATGATTTTAGCCAAATTTACAAGGATAAGCAGCTTACCTCTCCCTGAGCCATTAAGCAGAATAGCATATCTTGACAATAAACAGATTCTTCTAGCATGCCCATTGTCTTACTTTTTCATCGCTGAGGCATAATAATTAACACCAACACTGGCAAATAAGGACAACAGGTTTACATTGGCTCACAGGTTTCACTACTTAGTTAGCTAGTTCAAAGGCAGCACAGCATGCCAGAAGGACATAGCAGAGGAAAGAAACCTTATGCCTTATGGAATGGCGGAGGGAAGTGGGGAGTGATCAAAGGAGGAGGGAAGAAGAGAAACCCTTCCCAGCCACATGCCCAGCTATTTGCCTCCTCTCACAGGCTTCATCTGTCAAATCACATTCAGCTATAATTTCATTAGGATTAGTTGGATCATATGTATCCTGCACTCTTGACCCAGCCACTGTCACAAAAGTTCCAACCATGAACACATGTGGCTTTGGAAGGACATCCAGATTTTAAGCTATAACATCTACATATGAAATATTATTAACCTTGAGTACTTTTGTAACTTCAAATCCAGATACCTAATTTCTTCTTTGGACATAGTGTATGTAGAGCTTAAAGAAGGCTGGTATCAGTTGATGTTTCCAAGGTAATGGTCTTGGATTATCAAGATTCATTCAATGAAATAATTGCAATGGTAGAAGTGAAGCTATCAGAATATTAAACATAGAACTCAGTAGTTAATGACTCACTTACTCATTTCACTGTAAGTGTGGCAGGTGAGGGCTGCATACAAAATCAGCACATGAAAGTGTTTTGACTGACCAAGTTCATACCCAGGTTCTCATGAATCAGATGTTTAGTATGGAAAAATTAATATACAAACAAATATACATAGAGTGTTCTTTTCTCTTCCTTATAGCACCAGATAAATCATTTAATATGCCAGTGAAGATAAAGTAAAATTTACATGTCCGCAAAGTGTTGTTGTACGTAGTAAATAAGGTTGATTGAACTATGCGTCAAAAAAAATCAAGGTTTATAACCTCTCAGTGTAGACAACTTTTTTTCTGAATGAAAAATGGGAGGTTATAAATTATAGATAAATACATTGTGAAATAAAACATGCAAGACCTCTCTTACACTCGAGGAAATTCTATATTTATTACTTGATTGTGCTTTGGCAACTGTAATCTTTATGTTGTATCTGGTGAGACTTTCATGAAGAACTCAGCTTTGAGTGTATGTAAGGATTTATTGTAGTCATCTCTAATTATTTTCTCGGGAGTGGGGGACTCATAAATATGGACTTTTCACACTTTCAATTGTTTAGTGAGTCATAGATTCCAGCTGATAAAAATAAAATCCAATTCATATTTTATTAAATTCCATATAGTCTATTAAATCAGCCAAAAGGGACAATATTAGGAATGGAGTTGAAAAATGATGGATATTTTTGCTTTTGTTTTCATTTGAAGAAGAAAATATGAATGTAAGAGCTGATATATTTTTCCTAAATGGTTACTATTTTTCATAAACATGAAAAAAATAAGTTAAATATAAGAATAGGAAACGCCTTTTAATATTTAGTAATTTTCTTTCTGTTATTAGACCAGAGTTAAATGTTCACAAAGTAGGTTCTTGCTAGAGAAATATGTCAAGTGCCTATTTTGTACTTTACAACAAGCAAACAATCAAGAAAGAGAAAGAAAAAAAAAACCCTCTACTGTGGGAATGTAAATAAGAGACAATTCCTGGTTTCAAAGAATGGACAGTAAGAGTAGCAAATGAAAGAATGTGAAAGTTGGCAAGATAGCCCAGCAGACTGAATGCCTGCTTAGAAAAGCACAGGCATTGGGGCTCTTCCCCAACATCACATGCTTCACCTGCCTGATCCCCATGTGCTCTGAGCTAGCCATGGTAACTGGGTGTGGTGGCACTCACCTGTAATGTCAGCTCTGGGGAGGCTGAAAACAGGAGGATCACAATGAGTCTGAGCTGCAGAGAAATATGTTTTAAAAAAGTGTATCCTTGGGAAAAAGAAATAAAATATAATAGGTAATATGTAGAGGAACAAATTCCCTATGATGACTGCGATAATTTTTTATGTAATAGTATATCAGCAAAATTAATTTTTAAGAATAAAAATAAGGGGCTGAGGAGATGGCTCAGTGGAATAAGTGCTTCCCTGGCAAGCACAAGGGCCTGAGTTCAATCCCCAGTTCCACAAAAGAAAAAAAAGAATAAAAATAAATTAAGCCAGAAGACAAGTGTTACAAGAGAGCTACCAACAGTGCTAATAATCAAGGGGTCAGACTCACAACTTTACTCACAGAATCTGGTTTGGCTTTTTAAAGAATTGACTGATGAAGAGCCATTAAAAAAAGATTTTAACAGAAAACAACAGGAAAGGAAGCAATCACAATTTCAAAGGTTTCAATGAACTCCTAAATGACAGTGTTTGCAGAATAAGTAACTTCCCAGTAAGAGTAAATAAATTCTGAGGTAGTTGAGACTCAAAAATGTTTGAGGTGGTGATTACCAGGTGAAAAAAAATCAATAAATAACTTAAATTCCAAGAGTCCAGTCACATACAACATGAATAACTGAAAACCTACCCAACCTTCTTCCAGTTCCCTTTGGCTCTCAGAAATCCTTCTTTAGCCAAGCTTGCTAACAAGTGGGTCATGGAATTCAGATGCCACAGAAGCAATGTAAGCAAGCTCATTATTCACTTGACTGAAACTCTGGGATAGAATGTCTGTGGGAAGCAATGAGAACCTCCTTCCCCAATTTTCATGATTCTCCCCATTGAAAAAGCTTCCTTCCTCCTTGCCTGGAGCCCAAACTTCTGTTGGAGCTTCCAGCAGTGTTAAACAGCAAGGCATGATTCCATTATTCCTGGAACTCTTCCTACATATTGATCCTTCCTGATATTTGTAATCTGGAAAAGATACACTGAATAAAGATGAGGCCATTTGATGTGAATATAAACTTTATTTTGTATTGGTTGATTAAATTAAATTCTAACAAAATTACAAAATTAATTTTAAAATATCATACACAAACACAGATTGTGATGCAGTTGACATGTAGTTCTAATCATGTTGCTCACACACATGTATAAACTATAATTGCCTCATGGCCTTCTAAACCCCTGGATAGTTAGCATTGTCTGATGAGAAAATGTAGATGAGAATTGTGAAAATTTTAAACTGTTTAATCAGTATTAGGCTGGACACATTTTCACTGACTTTAGAGACTTAGCAGTATATTATATTTTCTTTTAATAAGATTCAGATATTCAAGCGTGGTTTTTGTATTACACATTGCTATCCTTGATAAAGTTGCTTAGATCACAGATATCAGCACATTGAGTTAGTCAAAGTGAAAATTCTACACACTAACTGCTATTTTCAAAAGCTCATGGAAATTTTTAGTACAGTCACCTCAGCCATCCTGCATATTTGCATATTTTTCCACCCTGCCTTTTTTTTCCTATCTTTTCTCATTTCTCTCATCTTTGTTGTTTAATCCGTAAGTTTTTTTTTTCTGTTTCACTGTATCTATTATACACCTCAGGTTTTATTTCTTCTTTCAGGTTCTTACACTAGGGTGACTACAATATTTATACATGTGGGTCTGATTTAATTCACTTCGAACATAGTCTCTAATTACATCTACTTACCTATGAAGGCTTTCAGTATTTTAGAGCTGAGTAATACTCCATTGTATAAAAATATCACAACTTTTTCATCCATTCCTCACGAGATGGGCATGTTGGATGCTTCTAAGATATGGCTATGACAAATCGCTCTGCTATAAACAAGGGTACACATATATCACTATGTTATGATGTTTTCAATTCTTTTAGGAAAATACCCAGAAAGGAAATAGCTGGAGTGAATGGGATTTGCAGTCTTAGTTTTTTTGAGGATTCTCCACAATGATTTCCACAATGGCTGTACCAGTCTACCTTCCCACCAGTAGTGAAGTGTTCTTTTTTTTCTTCTCTACAGTCTTTCCAGATTTTGATATTATTTGATCTCTGAATGATAGCCATTCTTTCTGGGGTGAGATGCTACATCACTGTCATTTTAATTTGCATTTCTTGAATAGATAGTGACGTGGAACATTTTTTAAGGTATTTATTTGCTTCTTATTTCTTCCTTTGAGAAGTATGCATTCATCTGAGACCCATTTTTGAATTAGGTCTTTAAATTTTGGGACACTAATGCTTTTTAGTTCTTTATATATTATAGATCAAAGAACTTTGTCTAAGTGATTATTGGTTAAGATATTTTCCAAATTTGTGGGTTGTCTTTTCACTCTTTGGTGATTTCCTTTGATGTGCAGAAACTTCTGAATAAGAGGAGGTCCCAGTTGTTTATTCTTTCAAGTATTTCCCGTGCAGTTTGAATTTTGTTCATGAACTATCTGCCTACACAGACATATTCTACACAACATCTTCAAGATTTCCACATACTTTCTCTTCAAGGACATTTAGTGTTTCTGCTTTAATGTTTAGATATTTAATCCATTTTAACTTTAATTTAGTTCATGGTGTTAGACCTGGGTCTAGTTTCAGTTTTCAGCATATGGAGAGCCAATTATTCTGGCATCATTTGTTAAAGAGCCCATCTTCCTTTCAGTAAATGTATTTGACCCCTTTGTTAAAGATAAGATGGCTGGGCATTCTTTAGTTTTAGAGTAGCCTATTTTAATTATCATTTGCCTTAAAATATTTTGTAGTTTCTATTGTGATTTATTTTGTGATGCGTGAGATCTTAGAATTGTACTGTTTTTGGCTGCGGTGTGTGGTTCAATGGCCTAGCATATGTGAGGCGCCCATCAGTGCATCAGTACAGTAGATAATTAGAGAGAGATAGAGCTAGAGCTGGAGCTAGAGCTGGAGCCAGAGCTAGAAGTAGAGCTAGAGCTGGAGCTGGATCTGGAGCCAGGGAGATTTGCTGCTTATAGACAGTATATACTTGTACTATTCAATTTCTAACAATCAGAGCTTTCTTTATGGTTTTATTCATTAATTTAATAAGATCAAAGAACATTTTTTGTGTAATATCAAGCCATGCAATTCACATTAGTTTCCATGTTGCTTACACGAAGCTTTGTTTTAAATTATTTTACTTACTTATTCTAGTGCAGCTGATTGTCAGATGGAAAGAACGCTTTAACTTGTCATATTTCATACATCTTAATTTTGGCTGATAATTATATTGAAAGCACATATTCTAAGTTGAGCCTTCTTTCCCTGAGCTTTACCTCTGTCTTCAAGTCAAGTTCCTCTCATTGTTGAGACTTTAGAAATAGTGTCTTTCCTTTCCTCTAGCAGCTTTTACTGATTACTTTTCATCAACTTTGATAAGATATGTTTATGTGCAGTTTTTAAACATTTAGAGATGACATTTTTCATGAGAATTGAAAAGTTGTACAGGTTATATTTTAAGATATTTCCTTTGTTCTCAACTTCCTCTGTGTTATAAGTTTGTGTCTAGGTGTCAGCTTAAAGCCTCCTGCAGTCTTAGGGCAGCTTCTAGAGTTTTTGATTGATGAGTGTGGGTGTGGATGCTGCACCTGCCCTGGGACAGGTAATTTGCATTACAATCTAAGGAGGGAAGAGAAGCTAGCTGCTTGAGCTGCTGCTACCCCTCCCTTGCACTCTTGCTCTTTGCCACCACCATGAAAGGTTGCTCCTTGCTATGTGCTGCTCTGCCTTGGAGCCAGCTGAGTATGGACTGAAACCTCCAGTAACTGTGAGCTAAATAAGCCTTTCCTTTCTTCAATTTGGGTGTCTGATATTTGTCCCAGCAATGAAAGAAGAGTAACTAAGACACTCTGTCACACATGAAATGCCGGGTGTAAAGTGTTACATTTTTTTCATTATATTTTACATTTCCAGTTTGATTCTTTCCCTCCTGTTTTTCTTCATATATTGCAACTTAGTCATTTCCACTGACATACTGAGTTCAATAATTCATTTTCCCTTTTATGTCTAGTTTCTTAATAAGTCCAATTAATGACCTTTTACTTTCAAATAATATAGGTATAGCTTCCAGATTTATAGTTATCTTTATAGGTTGTATTTCTGTATTTCAGTCTCTAATACTTTTTGTTCACCTTATATTTAAAATAAATCTACTACATTTAACTTAATTAATCAAAAATTCTCATACCCTACAGCCAATATCAGTCTATTTGTGAGTGTATTTCCAAGCTCTTCATTACTTTATAACATTTAGTCACATTTAACATCTCTTTTCATTGGTAGTATTTTGTAGAATTGCATGCCACCACAAGTAAAGCACTGGGCCGGAGAGGTAGCTGCTTAGACAACCTTAGGCAAGTGCAAGGAACCACAGTTTGGTCCCCACACTCTGACACACTGTGCTAGCCTTGTCCTCAGGGTGGGCTGAGTCAGGAAAAAAAAAAAAAAAAAAGCAAGTGAATCATAGCCCTAAGATTTTGTCTTCTTTTATATAATACTACAAATTTCATTTATTAAGCAGATAAAAAAAGAAAATGGTCTTTTTCATCTAATAAAGTATTGATCTGGCTGCAATTTCATTAGGACTTAGCCCATCCCTCGTATCTGCATCAAGCAGGACAGTGGATTTCATTGACAGCTGTCTCTTCAGTTCTAATAGCACAAGGTACTCTTATGAAGCTGGACTTTAGACCATTATCTCCTATACCACAAAGGATCAAAATACGTAAAACCTCACTTACAAAAGTTTCTCTGCCCTCAACAAGGACTTTGTTTCGTAAGTATGAACATATAGCAGTCCATTGTTCCCAACCTTTCTCTTCATGTCTCCAGCCTACTAGGACAAAGTATTCACCTTGCAGAAAGGCCAGGTAGTACTTATAGTAGCAGGTATTTGTAGGAGGCAAAAACCTTTTTGCTTTCTTGCTTGCTTGCTTTTTTCATGGTAAAGCTCCTATTCATGGATCAAGATTCCTTTGTCTCAACTCAGGATCAACAAAAGCCCAGAGGGCCTGGGGAGATGGCTCAGTAGAATAAACACTTCCCTGGCAAGCACAAGGGCCTGAGTTCAATCCCCAGTTCAGGAAAAAAAAAAGGAAAAGAAAAAAGAAAAGAAAGAAAGAAAAAGAAATGCCCAGAGATAAAAGCATCTGTTTTTTTTTTGTTTTTTTGTTTTGTTTTGTTTTGTTTTGGCAGTACAAGTAAGAATCAGAGTTCTAGTAGACTGATTATATACATGGTTATCAAAATTTTACAGTTTATGAAAATTTCTAGACCCTTGACAAGGATACATGTTGCCCCCAAAGCTAAATTATGTTTTAAGGCATAACTTGAAAAAGGAAGAGATATTGTGAAAGTGAGCCTAATTCAATCCTATGAACTCTTTAAACTAGTACATTGTCCAAGTGCAGAAGTCAGTGATAAGTATTATGCCTGACTTGGAAATAATAAGTTATGGTGTGAACTACCAGAAGATAGAGTTAGCCTCTAGCTTCTGAGAGTCACTCCCAGCCATTGAATAGTGTACTACTGGGCCCCCAAGTTCTTCTACCACAAGAGAATTAATTACTCTAACAACAGATGAGGCATTTTATGCCCCTGATATGAACTACAGCTCCAGTTGACTGCCAGATTTCAATCTTGTAAGACCTCTAAACAAAGAACTTTGCCATGCTAGGCCCAATTTCTGAACTACAGTACAGTCTAATAATGGCTAGTATTTTAAACAACTAATTTCAAGATTGTAATTTCTATCAGCAGTAGGAAAATATAAAGTTTTATTTATGTACTGTTTCTAACTAAAGAAAGTAGCATTTAATCATTAAGCTCCCCAATAGTTTTAAGTTATAAATTATTCAATGTGACTGATTTGTTGACTGCTACTATTTGTTACATGGCAAAAATTGATTATAAAGCATAAGAATTTGAAGGCATTCATTCATACATACATAATCCCACACACATTCTACTACCAAACTAAACTATATAGGAAAATTATGACAGAAAATTTCGTCAGTTTTTCCATGCTAATATGAATGTAGATTGTAAATAGATATATGGTGGAATAATTTATGGATGGAAAAGTTAACAGAAGCAAACAATTGCAGAAATGATTATATTTTTGAATCAGAAGCTGTACTCTTGAAATTAGTGTAATAGATATAAACCCAATGATGAGTTAGTTTTCTAAGCTGAGCGCACCAAGATAAGCCATGTGTCACAGAAACATTTCAAATCAAGAAAAGAAATCTTTTTCCATTCAATAAGTAAATATAAAACTTCTACATACAGTAATAACTTTGGAAAGTTATATTTAGGAAAAATAAAGTTTCGGGAGCATGCTGGAAGTGGTATAAATATTATTGCCATCAAAAAATTGAGTCTCTTGGCTTGATGTGTCACACTGATCCTACACATGATCTTGGCCAAAAGGCTGAGAAGTGATGCTACATCACAGAGATGCAATACAGATACCAACTAGGGGTAAGAGTCCGGCATAATACACTGTTCTATCAAGAAAATTTTTACTGCTTGTGTGAAAATGACATAAAATCTTTTACCAATTGATTTTTTAAAGTTGTACTTCAATGAATAGCTGTCATGACTATGTTAAAATAATTATGCCTATTTATATTATTTACCACATGAATTTATATATATTTTATTTTTATTGTGGTCATGTCTATGTGCCTAAGAATTTATTTATTTTTATTTATTTATTTTTACGTACTTAGTACAGGGTCTACAGTGTCTCGCTACACAGACAGGACTCATTGCAATCCTTCTGTTTTCAGCCTCTCAAGTGTTGGGATTATAGGCCTGGGCCACCACACCTAGTCTCAATCACTGTCTCAGCGTGCCCTAGGGGCAGGGCCAGCATGGTACACCGGGGATTTAGAATTTAAATCAACCAGATACTAGTTCTTATTTAGAGGAATTACTATGTAGAAACAATTGTATGTTTTCCTCATTGAGAAAAGTAGTCCATCCTCTAAACTCATACGATGAGACTTCACTGTGTGCTACACACTTGCTGGGGCTGTGGGTTCCAGAGTTGGCTAAGCACACTCAGTTTTTTTCCACAGGGTGGTTACAGCAGGTGGCTGATAACAGGCAGCGATTTGAAAGAAAAGGCTAAGAGGAATTGACCAAGATGGGAAAGAGGCTCAGGGTCTAATGAGAACCTGTAGTGAATTACTACAACTGATTCAGAGGTCTGAAGAAAGACTTTCCTGTGGAAATAAAATTGAAGCTGAAAATTAAAAGATGAAATAGAATTATCCAAGTAAGTTGAGTGGCAATCATGCCAGGGAGATAGGACAACATGCTCAAACCTTTGTAGTCAAGTATGGAATAAAGATGATGTTCAAACTTAAAAGTTCAGCATTAAGAATACACAGACATGAGACCTTGGAGACTCTGAAATCTTCATGAGGACCCTATTGTTGATCTCCACATCAGAATTACTGAATGTGTGGCCATGGAACAGTGGTGGACCACGAGATATTAACAAATTTTATCCAATTAAATAAATTCAGTAATAGGGAGGGAAACTATTAAAAATTTTCCAATTGGACAATTTGATTGTACATCCAATGAATATCATAACAATTAAAATTTGAATTTTGTGTACAACTTTCATTTTATATCTCATCTTATAGCAAGTACTTTGGTTATTTATAAAATTATCAATCCAAGTGCATGAAATTTTTTAAGTAGTCCTAAAAACAAATACTTTATAAAATATTTCTCAGAAGTAATTCTGTTCCTAAGATAAACCGTAGCTTTGAAAGCATGGGTGAAAATGAGAATTCTTATCTATAAGGTATATATTTGATCTAAGACCATCTGGTAAATGACAGACACTGCCATATCGGGTTGTTGATGACTAACCCTAGGGACACACGTGGGAGACCTGTGCAGTCTGTTCATATTCACGTGGTTCTTTGCAATTCCATCTAAAGTTCTCACAAGCTGCTAACAAGGTGCAAAACTATGAGACTTGAGACAAGTCCTGACTATTTTACATTCTTCAGTGTCAGAGTAATAAAGATCTCAAATGTTTTGTGCAGCCTCACACTGGAAAAGGGGGAGGCAGAAAACATAATAATCAGTACCCAGATGATTAAGAATTGGTGGTCCAAATTTGTCTTCTTTTCTCACTGGAATAAAAATCCTAGTCTTTGATTTACAGACAAACACTGTGTTGTAGACCAGCAACCAAGCATCTAACTGTCACGTATTTAATACAGTGAACCAATTATATTTTATGTCTCAGAGGAAGTGAAATTGGGAAACTTTCATTCTTCATCTTTCTATGCATCCTCATAGAAACCCTGATGCAAATCCTTTACCCATCACTGATTAACAACTACAGAAATTCATTTTGTTTGGGGAATCCCTACAATACCTTACCTTCATCCCGCAGTTAATACTACATCCCTTGGCATCTTGTTAAAGAGAATGAAAGAAAACAAACCAATTTAGTTACACAGAGAAGTGAAAAGTAGTAGGTATGAAGAAACAAGTAGAATAGAACACTCCTGGGACTTTAATCCAATTCACTAATGTTTAGGATGTATAAATACTAGCACACTTAGAGTCAAAGCCCAATAATTATTTCATTTGAAGTACTTGATCTGGAAAGGATGACATAGAAACTAGATAATATTTTATCCACATGGAGGATTTTCTGTAAAGTCTGAGAGATTGGCTCAGACGCTAGATCTGTCTTTTGCTGCAATGCAGCCCTGAGAAACCTAATACTTTTATCCAAGCCTTAGTTTATTGTTCACAAAATAGAAGCGCTGATAGCATAAGAATCATGATGCAAATGAAGTCATGATACCATGAAGTGCGAATCATGTACTTGTTATATCTAACATAGACAAAGCATTTATAATAATACTAGCATGTATACTGAGCCATACTCTATTTCTTCCATTATTTTATCACATGCTTTGAGGATCAACCCATATATGTTTGACATTTTTATGTCTCTGAAATCAGAATATTTTTAGGTTTTTTATTAGTACTATTTTTTTCCAGAACCAGGGATTGAACTGAGGCCCTTGCACTTGCCAGGCAAGCGTTTATTCTACTGAGCTATCTCCCCGGCCCCAGTACATGTTTGCAGTGATGTGGTTTATAATCATTTTGAGAGTTAGGAACATGTGTATAACACAGTTTGGCTCATTATCTTTAAATCCCCTTTTCCTATTTTCATTCTTCTTGATGTTATTAATCTTATCACATATTTATGATGTTTAGTGTTTATGTTCATTGAGTTTATTAGCTTCCTGTACATGGCACATCCTTAATCTTGTCTTTCTTTTCCCCAGCCTCTCTCCTCTTACCCGCTATCCCGCTTCTCCTTTGCAGGAGATCTCTTCCCTTGTCTTCTTCTGTCCACCGTTCATTGTGCTTTGTATTTTCTCTTACTTAAAAAAGAGATCCGAGGCCATATTCAAGCTGGTGGGCCTTACTTACAAAATCAGAATATTTCCCAATATTATGGTATAATTAAATATGTTTTTATTTTTTGGTACTACATAAAATGACATTTACTATAGTATTACTATTATTACACATTAAACCTCCTTGACACCATTCATGTTTTAAGTAGGACAATAAGTTGAATATTATTTAAAATTATTTGCTAGAAACCTTGAAGCTATATGTTCAAAGACTTGCATCCTACCTTTCATGTGCTAACTTTTCCTCTGCATTAGGGCATCAAGGGTACATTTCTTTACCATGAGATAGGGAAAGTTTGACAAGTATTTAATGAATCTTCTTGCTAGATGATCTAAGCTGACTGTAAAACATAGGACAGTTTTCCTGACCTTAAGGAACACCTCGAATAAAACAAATGCTTACATGACATTTGAACTACAATTATTTTATAATTACTGTGGCCACTGAATCAAAATTTGTCAAACCAAAGGGAAAAAATAAATTACATACGTATTAAAGTGACTATGAAAATTTTGAAATACAGTTCTGCATGCCCTCTGTGATCATGGGTTTCCAAAGCTGGAAGGAATTCCAGATGTCAGCCATTTCATAAATATAATGTGGAATTTTTCTGCTGTGGGTCTTTGTGTCTTAACATGAGGGTTCTAGGCCCAAGAGAAGTCACTGATATTCACATTGTTGCCTATTAGGAATGACAGATTCAGAGACAAAATTTCTTCTTCCAAGTCTCGATGCAGAAAAACCATTTACTTTTCTGAGTCATTGAGCAGAACATAAAAGAATTTAATGTCATTTGTGAGTATGTTAGAAGGCATGCTGGGGGAATACAAGGGAAGGTGGTCTCTAATTGGCCATGTATAACTAAAATTAAAGTGAGTCTTGTCACTAACACTAAAGAGTAAAATGAATAGAAATTGAATAATGGAGAAATATTAGAGGTCTGCTATAGAGCCTTTGGAATCTAATTAAAACAGAGAACGATTAGTATCATTAGGTTAACACACATGAAATTACTGATCTTCAGAAGTTAAGAGGGCTGAATACAGATGATTGTATATACTGGAACCTAATATATTGGTACATACAACAATAGAAAAATCGAGAAAAAAATGGATTTATTATAATTTTAGTTGTCTTTTCCTTTAGGTCAAAATGATCTGCCCAATTCAATGTGTAATCTTAAAACGTGCCTTCTGGAATGACTATGGCCATTCTACAAGGAAGTAAACCCCAGATGGTTAGCTACAGCATGGGTTACAAACAGAGATGTGTTCTTATCTGCTCTGATACGCAACGTCAAGAGGCAGAGCTTCAAAAAGAGCAGCAACACGTGGCCTTGAGCAAACAATATTTTAAAAGGGGAGCTGAAACACTAGAAAAATTAAACTAAATTTTAAAATATTGGGCATGCTGTAGAAGGTAGATGTGCTTCGAATGCATGAGTGATCAGGCAACCTTGTACATGGGTGGTTACCACCTTAACCCGCATCTGCTCACCTGTCTGCTTATGATGGTAAGGAAATGAACTCACACATGCCTGTGGGCATTTCTCAATGCAGAGATCATAGACTTCAATTCTTTCTCTTACCAGTGTTTTCTGCATTTTATGTAATAAATATATGGCACTTTTAAGATATGTATATCAAACAAATATTAGATAAGTAAAGCTATGCTAAATCTGAATTTCTGTTCAGCTCTGAATCCCATTATATCCCAATAGCTTGGAACACAGATTTTTTTTAATGTATTTGGTACAGGGTCTCACTACGCAGCTTGGACTCATAGTGACCCTCCTGTTTCAGCCTCCCCAGCACTGGGATTATAGACACGTACCATCATACCCAGTCTTGGTGGCTGCTCGACACACCTGGGGCAAGGCAGCAAGGCAGGAGGTACAGGTGATAGAACCTGGGTCCTTGCGTTTGCCTAGGCAGGCCCTTAGACTGCTGAGTTATCTCCGTGGCCTTAAACACAGAATATTATACCTGCTTAGAATTTTTATGATTTTTATACATGCTCCATGCTAATCTGCAGGAAAAATTATTACTGCTGTATTTTATAAGTAATGTTCCTATTTGTTAAAACACTGAGCTTGAATGTAAGAACTTGGGAAATATTTTAGTTTTTTTAGTATTTCTTCTTAAATGCTATGTTTGATGGTTTATAAAGATCTCAACTGCATTTTATTTTAGTTTTTCTACATGTAAATACAGGCAAGTGCAGAAAGCTAATTAAATATGTTCCATTACAATCTGGAGTGCTCGCACTTTGAATTGCTTGCTGTATCAACACATCTATCACACAAATCTTGAAGTCCATTCAGTCAATCAAAAAATGTAGATATTTATCTCTAGGGCTGGGCCATAGATCTATGTCATATTATATGCATATTCTCTCTCACACATGAAATTATAAATGCCCTCCGGGAAGGGCCAACACTCACTCCCCTTTAGTGCTATTCTACACAGCAACTTAAAATCTGAGATGTGCTCAATACATACTTTAACAGAAACAAAAATAAGTGGTAATTATTTTCTAGGATATGAAAAGTAACCAAAGGAAAAAACTAAACAAAGTAACACTGACAAAAGAAGTAAGAGCAATGTGTGTTAACGTAAAAGAATAAAAATTACTGTTTAAAACTCATCTCCACACACAGATTTTCTGTTTCACTTAAATCTAATTATGGAAAAAATAAATAAATAAAATGAGTTTATTAAAGAAAGCCTATAAAAATAAATTTATTTGATATATATATATAATATATTTCACATATATGATATATATCATATATTTCATATATATATGCAGTGGGAGCTACCTGGAACAACGCGGATTTTTCTAGACAAATGTATATAGTGATATAGTGCACTGGTTAAGAACACCAAACTGCAGCCCACCTAGTTTCACACTTTAATGTCCTGATGTGCAGATGATAAGAGAATTTTGATGAATCACTTAATCTCTGTGACTCAATTTCATTATCTGTAACATAAAAACAATAACATTACCTACATAGTTATATTGTAATAGCCAGTAAATGTGATGAATTGTGTGTTACATACACATAGTTAAAAACTAGAGATTTTTTGCTAACAGACATATGTGTTCTAATTCTATACAGATGCATTAGAATCTAGAATAGATACTGATGATCAGAGAAATGAATTTGAAAAGTCATGACACTTGAGCATCATAAGAGACCTTACCATTGACTTATTGGAAGCCCATCAGTGTACATGTGAGAGCAGAAAAACACAGAAACACCAAGTCCAATAATTGATGAGTTCTAACCTGATTAAATCCCAATTTATGGCTTCCTGTTTAATATTCTTCAAGTAGATGCCAGTTATATGTCTACTTCATCAATGCTATAAGTGCTTATCTTCAAAAACTTCTTTTACATCAAACATCATGCTAAGAGCAAATAGCAACAGGATGAATCAGGTGGCTTTTGCGTTCTAAAGTTCACAATCATGTAGGGAGAATCTGTGGCTGCAAGAGTGTTAGGCATATTATGATAAGACAGGTATTAATAGTAGTGTAACGTGGGAGTCATGGTAGGGTGGAGATGGTGGGCTCGATATTGGCTGGTAAGTAGGGATTCAGGATTTATGTGTCTAAATTATTAAGCAAGAACAGGAAAAGTTTCATCAAAAGATACCTGCAAAATATAGTGAGTGACCAAATGATAACAGTCTTGTGTTCCATGAAGCACAGTTTTGCTTTTTTTTTCTATACTAAACAGAAGAGAATTTACTAGAAATGATGTGATTATTCACAGATTTGAGAAAAAGAAATGTCCTATAAAGAACAAAGAAAGGGAGTTTATGTTAAAAGAGTCTGTACACTGTAGCAAAGAAAACAGAGGCTAAAGAAATGGAAATTAGATACAATCTTGTAACATTGTTTTACTTCAAGGATTTTTTAAAAAGTGTCCTGAAGAAGCAGGAATAGCATAAGACAAAAGCAAACAAATCAAGGTTACTAAAAAGAAGCGAAGCATGATTTCTTATGATGCTTTGCACCAGTAAGAATGCACAACAAACTCAAATGTGAAGAGTGTCACAGGAAAGAGTTTTGATTAACAAATATTCTACTAAAAAGCAAAATCTGAAGGCAAAGCAAAAAATATTTGATATGCAAAATTTTAACACACAAGAAGTGTGTTCAAAAAAATTCCAGAGACAAGATTAAAAAGGTATAATAAAGCAGCTCAATACAAATTTATGAGTAAATTACGTGAATACAAATATCAAGCAGAACTTGTCTTAATGAAATAAAAACAATTTTTTGCATATAGTAACTCAATCACATAAACACATAAAATAGATCCCATATCCTATCAAAAAGTTAGCACAGCCAGGGAGATAACTCAGTAGAATAAGCGCAAGGGCCTGAGCTCAATCCCCGGTTGCACAAAAAAAAAAATAACTGAAAACTAGAAACAATCTAAATGTCCGTCAACAGAATAATAGGTTTTAAAATGATAGCATACCTATACAATGTCATGTTTCTTGAACATTAATAAAGTAAACTATTGGCATAAGGAATCATTTAGATGAAATTTAAAAACATGGTTTTGAGTTGAAATAAGCCAGACTGCATATGGCTGTGATAAGTATGGTCACATTTATATAAAGTTTAAGGACAGGATTCAGTCTTTGTTTAAAAAGCCAGATAAACAGTTCTGATGAACAGGTTGGCTTGGAAAAGACACAAGAAGGAAGTGTCGATTACAGCACCAATGCCCTTTACCTTTTCATTAAAGATATTTTATCTTTTAAAATCTTTTGAAAATGAATTATATTTCTTTACAGACAGTGTGACCCCTCCTGCTATTTATTGTATACCTCTCACAAAGACTCTAAAGGTTAAGTTATGCGCTCATCCTTAGCTATATCTGATGTACATTTGTCAGCTGTTCCATGCGTGCTGCAGTATGTCTCTCTTGAGCAGAACACAACAGTATTAATGAACTTAAAGTTTAATCTTTTATAACAAAAAGTGATAAACCATGGGGGTGGTGTTACATTGGAGAAAAATTTGCTTAATACAACTTTCTCTCAGAATTGTCTCTGCCCCTGTAGCCTGCTGTGTGGTGGCTGTTCATTCATTCATTTTATATCAACACATAAAATCTGTACATTATGTATTTATAGGAAGCTGTGTGATGCTTGTTGCATATATATGTTATGCAAAGTTCATATTAGGGCAAGCATACCTACTTCAAAAAAGTTTTCATTTATTTTTGGAAAAAATATTCAAAATTCTTTCTGCTGGATTTTTGAAATAAATACTGGATTATTGTTATCCATAGTTGCCGTATTTTAGAATAGCAGACCAGACCTCTTACACTTGTCTAATGGTAACTGCATAGTCACTGGTCGCCCTCCTCTTGCTCCCCTCTTCTCCACCTCTAGAAAACATCATTTTACTCTCAGCATCTATGAAACCTGATATTTTTTGATTCAGTACACGAGATGATGTTGTGCTTGCCTTTCGACCCCACTTTGCGTTGTTTCATATAATGACATCCAGTTCCATGCATGGTACTTGTAATGGGCACAGTTTTATCCCTATTGTGACTGAAAAGTACTGAGCATATGTATCGTAACTTGTATTTTCCCTATTTTCACTGGCATATTGGTAATAGGGAAGACTTACTAAGCTATTTTGATATATGTAAATTATGCTCCAATACATTTCTCAATTTAATAAGAACTTAAGTGTGGTCTATGAGTACAAGTACAGATGCACATTTATAAATAAATAGACTATGTATTTTTCATAAGATACATCAATAATACAAGGTGTCCTAGAGAGTTAAAAGGAAAACAAATCGGAAAATATATACATTAAAAATACTTCAAAAATAAGAGCTGGCCAGATAGCTCAGCATACTAAAGTGCCTGCTTAGGCAGAGTGCAGCAGCCAGGATTCAATCCCAGGTGTGCGTGAGGGCCCTGCCCCCAGAGCACGCTCAGGCTGCAATTGAGACTCAGCCTGGTGGTGTGCACTTGTAATCCCAGCTTTTGGGAGGCTCAAAACAGGAGGATCACTATGAGTCCTATCTGTGTAGTGAGATGTTGTAGACCCCTATAGACCCTGTACTACATTTTTTTTAAAAAAACCCTTCAGAAATAAAGGATTCTATTATCGATGTCCAGCACAGGTAAGCTTTCAAGTAGACAAGATGGTCTTCAACAAAGAGAAAACTATGATCTTAAACAATGAGATACGTACCCTTAAAAAATAATAGTCATAGAGCAGGCAAGATAATTCAGGAGAATAAGCTCCTGCTTAGGTAAGCAGTGGGACTTGGAATCCATCCCCAGCACCACGTCCTGCCTCTGGGTATACTGAGCCAGGGACCAAGTTTGGGCATGGTGGCGCTCACCTGCAATCCCAGAGCTGGGGAGGCTGAAAACAGGAGGATCACTACGAGTCCAAGCTGTGTAGAGAGATCCTGCACAAAATACATAACCTTATAATAATAGTCATAGAGTTTTAAGCATATTATTTAACTTTTGACTAATGAAACATAAATGTATGTATTTTATGCTATATAGTCATATATGTGTGTGTAAAACTATAAGCCAATAGAATATAGGTTTAATAGGCTTCATACCGTGTATTTAAAAACAGGATCCAAATGAGTACAGTACAAATACATATGTGTGTGTAGATATAGATATAGATACAGATATAGCTTATGCACATATGTAAAGGTAAGTCATAAAGATGTACAAAAAGTAGAAATAGTAGTAAATCTCTAAGCATTTAACCTAGGATTTAAAATAAAAAACAAAAAGTATAGAGGGATAGCCAGAAATACAAATATAATTTTAAAGTTTTTAGATTTTCCTGAAAGATCAAAGAAACAAAGACAGGTGAAACTGATATATTAAGATTTTTTTTTTGGTAGAACAGTATTTCAAATCCTAAATCCTGTATAAGTACTGCTCCTTCTTTTAAGAGCCAGTAGAACATTTAAAATGATTGCCCATAGATCAAGCTATAAAGAAAACACTAATAAATCCCTAAAAGAAGAAATAAATCCTGTTTCTTTCAAGGTAATTTACTACTATAAAACTAAAAACTAATAACAAAAGTTATATCTTAACTTGATTTATTTTAAGATATACATCTTCAAAGCAATTTTCAAAATCAAGAGCGATCTCTTGCTCCTGTATATTACAGTTAATGCACAACTCAAAATAAGATTTTTTCATAAAAGAAAAAAAATCTAAGAAACAAAAGGTCTTAGTTCAAGAAGGGAAAACATATA
>NW_004524606.1:16054787-16089136 GCF_000260255.1 Octodon degus
ATATATTGATTAATCTCCTATCAATTTTATATAATATTCAATTTTTAAAATTCTAAGACAGGAAATAAATTTATTACCAGCAACTGAAGGTTTTCTTTAGATCCAAGTTATGGTTCCAACAGTTTCGTAAGTCTCAGCTAGTGACTAAAAGCAGGTTTATTTATGATCAATGATTTTGGGATGACCTGGGAATAACGAAGGCAACGCTTTATCTTCTTTCATTACTTCTCCTGCTTAGTTTAAAATAATATATATGAGCTCTGCTAGTAGGCAAGTTGAACTTATTCTTGTGCTATATAGATGTGGAACAAGAACTTCTATAACTACTAAGTAAAAACCTTTAAACCCTAACCACTGTGTAAGAGAGGGGAATTTGTATGGATGATTTGAATATCGGAGAAGCACAAATACAGTATTGTGTAGCTTATAGGAATGTAAGAAATTCTTCCCTGTGTTTAAGTCCATCAGAAAGGCACATTCAGGTGGGAGGAATGAGTTTACCTCTGTCTAGAAGCAGAATCCTCCAATGATTCCAAGCTGTGTGTCAAGACACGACTTTTGTAGCCAATGCCTGGCTGCTTTTCGCTTCATTGTTTCTGGATGAATTGACAGTTTAGAAAAGAATAAAGAAGGTCAAGGTGTGTCTGAAAAAAAAAAGTACTATCTATAACAGGTTTGGTGTGAAAACCAACAGAAAGAAAGTTTCTTTGCAATGATTTACTAAAGAGTAGTATGACATAGACCCAGCATTTTCATTTAGCAGCAGGTAGAGTCTGTTTAGCCTATAGAAAGAACCAAGAGAAGGATTTTCAGACAATATAAAGAGATGAAACAAAGTGATGGGTTAAAGTTGTCTGGAAAAGGATCTATGTAATACTAGTCTTTGAATTGGAAGAGGAACAGAATGAAATTAATTTTGTGAGAAAAAAATCAGGTATTTGAAGAATCATATTGAAAACAGCAAAGACAATTCAAGTAAAGAGATTAAAAATATGTTCATTAAGAGCAAGAGGGAGACACAAACTAGGAATGATGGATAATGATATTAAAAATCTTCTGAGAATTGTATATTTATCCTCATCTAGGAAAAAAGTAAGAGAACATTAATCAGATATTAACATGAATGAAAACATGCATGTATTGGGGGAAGTCAAATACAGATTGAGAATAATCCCTTTATATGAAGTAAAACTGCCATCAATACACAACAATATTTTTGAATCAGGTTATTTTGGATTTTGTCTTTAAGCCTTACAGTTTTAAAAACAGAATCATTAAAAAAGCAAAAATAATACAATTAACTGTCACACATCCTTTAACAATTGTTAACTTTTGCTGTTTATTTCTCTTTCTCTGTGTCTCTGTTTCTGTGTTTTTGTCTCTCCGTCTCTGTTTCTGTTTCTGTCTCTCTCTTCCTCTGTCTGTTTTTCTTCCTCTCTTCCTCTTCACTTCCTATCCCTCTTCCACCACTAAGGTTCTTTGTTTCTCATATAACCAGAAGAACATGAGCAAATATTCAAGAACTTTCACATATATAAATTATTAATAAAACTTCTATTCATTTCACCTATTTTTGTTTATGAAGTTTTCATATACTTGTGATTTTTTTTCAGAATTGGGGGATTGAATTAAGACCCTTGCACTTGTCAGGGATGTGCCTATTCCAATGAACCATCTCCCCAGCCCCTATACACTGTGACTTAATCTAAGATTATGCATGGTATTTAGTTTCATGATTCTTGAGTCTTTAATCAAGATCGGTTTCTTTTTTGTTGTTGTTCTTGACATTGACATTTGAAGGCTTCAGATTCACTGCTGAGTGCAATGCTCTTCGATTCCAGCTTATCTGGTAGTTTCCCCATGATCAGCATCAGCTCAAACATGCTGAGGAATGCTACAGAAAATTTACATGACGCATGGCCTTCTCAGTGCATCTTATCAGGAAATGAACACTATCTACTTTTTCCATCATTATTATTACCATTTGAACTATTTGTTAGATCTAAAATAAAGTCTTTTAGATCTCTCAATTAAGTTACCAGCTTCCTTTTGTGATTCAGAAGGAATCCGTGCAAAGATAGTTGACATTATGGAGCTAATTCTTCTTATTTAAAAGTTTCATTGGCTTTAGCATCTATTGATAAATCTAGCCTTTAATAAATTTTACTATGTTTACTGCATAGGGATTTAAAACTTTATATTTGAATTTTTATAATTTTTTTCAATTATAAAAGCACATTAAACCAACCAAACCCCACTCCCAGGCAGGCAAGCTTTACAGGCCACTGAGTCAGAGCCTGGTGGTACACACTTGCAATCCCAGCACTGGGGAGGCTGAAAACACTAGGATCACTACAAGTCTGAGCTGTATATCCAGACCCTATAACAAATACATAAAAATAAATGAATAAATAAATAAATGTGCAAAATTGGTTTAAAAGCATAAAACCACTTTGATATTTAAATGTTAGTTTGTAAATGTCATTTATTTCTCCAATGTTAAAGTAATCCCCAATTATGAAAAATATTGAGCATGCAAAAAAGTAGCCTTACAGTATGCATTATAAAAATTAAGAAACATAAAATCAGCATTAGGAGAAATAGTGTACAGTGACCGAAGTTTGCAAAGGTCTGGAAAGTACTTGCTCGCAGCCCAGATAGGGCGGCAGGAAACAGCAGAATGCACGCAGAGGCAGTGCCACAGATGGAATCACAGACAAACTGCCACATCAAAACATTCTTTCTTAATGAATAGTGGCATTTCACTCTCATTTTTAAATAAGTTTTGTGCTTCCTAAATTGTCATGTATTTTGAAGTAACGTAAACTACCATTTGAGCAGCTTCAGTATTGCACAGGGTAGTTATGTGGAATGTTCCACTGACCCACTTACATCATATAAATCACATCATTCAGCAGGAGATGCTGCTTCCTTCCTTTCCAGCAAAAGGATTCACACACAAAGGAGCCAGAAGAGAGCAAGTATCTAAAGCATTCCAGGCTTCAATTGCTTTGTGATAAAGCATTTTCTACAACTACTCTGTGCGGCATTTCTCATGCTGAGGTGATGATAAAGTTTAAAATATACAACACAGGCACATTATAAAAATTAATGATCCTAGAACCCATAAACCCCTTAGAGCTTGGAAATGGAAAACTGTGTAAACAGATGCAGCAAACTAGGCATTAGTCCCATGGTTTTCAAAATGTTATTTTTCAAAGTTATCCTCAAATTCTCTCAAAACCGATGCTAAAAGTTTTTAACTGTCCCATTGGCATGCTATGCTTTGTACCTGGAAGATTAAATTGTTATATATGTATATTTAGATTAAACCCATAGGGTTTGTGGCTAATGCAGAGTTCTGTAATCCTGTTTTTGCACACCGCTGCTGATTGTTGTTATGTCCACATCTAAGCCTGTCCTTTAGTCCTCTACACAATTCTCCCCTGCATCACTGGCACAAATAACAGCCTCCCCCACTGTCAGTTATGAAACCGTGGTCTGTTACTGAAGTACAAGTGATCTTCATTGTCGTAAATTTGCAGCGCCAATTTTCTGTCCATGTTCTTTCATTAAGTTCCCTTTTCATTGGGTGCTCTGAAACTGGCAAAGATGAGGAAATTTACAAGATTTTTCTTACTGCAAATACAAAGGAGGAATGCCTGCTACTCGTTCATATCACTGTAATACTGCCAGTAGTGTATGAGTGATCTAGGATGTCTTTCAACCCATGAAATGTTTTCATAGGTTATAGTAGGCAGCTTTTACACTCAGAATCTTGCTAGTCTCTTTTGAGGATATTGCCTTTATAACTGCAAACCCATTTATAAAATAAACCATATTGCGTACTGTTTAAAATACTCATGTTTGGAATTAGCCAGACTTCGGTGGTATTTTTCTATTTTCATTGACTAGTTATATTGCCATACCAAAGAAAAATTAGTTAACTGCACAGTGCCTTTTCCTCCATTCTTCCAAAATGCCAAATTCATATCTAGCATCTTTCAAAGTTTTGTTTTCCTAGATTTCTAAATATTCAGAACATGATATCCCTGTCCATCTCCTCAGTGAGGAAAATGTGGGCCAAATATTCTTAGGATGATATGCTAAATTTTTTTCTGATATATATATATATATATATATATATATATATATATAGTATACAATGATAAACATCAAAATTAGATATACTGCAAATCAATAACAAAAATATTTTTATAATGGAAAGCTTGGGTATACTTTGGTTTAGATAATGATTTCTTAGTAGGGCCTTAGTGACATTAGTATAAAAAGAAAAATAGAAGAGGGATAGAAAGCAGAACAAATAAGTAGAAAGCCAAGGAAAAGTACTAGGCATGTGAGAATTAGAAATAGCATATGCATAAAATTAAAAATAAAGAATTGCAGAAGAATCTATTAATCTCAGAAGTACATATTCATGTTGGATGTCATTCTTGGATTTGATTTTTAAACCCAGAGCTGAGTGTCTGATTTTTGTTTCAATTCTTTATGCATTCTAGGTACTAGTTCTTTGTCTAAGGGACACCTGGGTAAACTTTTTCCAACTGTGTGCTGACTTTACACTCTTGGTGATTTCTTTTCTTATGCAAAATCTCTTCAATAACATGACATCCAGTTGTTCATTCTTGTAGTATTTCCCAGGCATTCAAGTTTTTGTTCATGAAATCTTTGGCTATATCCATTATTACAAAAGTTCTACATATTCTCTCTTTCAGAGATTTAGTGTTTCTGTTCTAATGTTTAGATCTTGATTCATTTTGATTTCATTTTAGTGTATGACAAGAGACATTGGTCTAGTTTTAGTCTTTGGTGTATAGAAAGCCAGTTTTTCTAGCAGCACTTACTAAAGAGACTATCTTTCTTCCAGTGAATATGTTTGGCCCTTTTGTCAAAGATAAGGTGGCTGAACATGTGTGAAGTTGGCTCTGCTTCTTCTAACCTGTTCCATGATCATTAAGACTATATTTTTTGGCCAGTACCATGTTGTCTCTCTATAAATAATGTTGGGACAAGTGGCTATTAATAGAGAAAAGGAGCAATTACGTTTGTATCACAACACACACACACGTAAATTCTATGCAGATTAATCTAAATTTCAAAAAGACTTTAAAACTTTCAAAAGGATTGAAAACAATGTATTTACAGTAATTTAAAAAACTAATTAACACAAAAATGAGAAATTTGATTTTATTAAAATTAAGACCACATATACAGACACAGTTATATGACGGAGAAGATATTTGAATGTTAATAAACTAAGAAAACTTTATAACAAGAATGTATATCAAACAAAAGTATAAAAAACAAGATCACTCTATAGAAAAACACAGCATTCTGTGAACAGGTAAATTAAATGACCTATAAATATATACAAAGTTGCACAGTAACTTTTATCAAAGCCAAAATAAACTTATCACTAGGTATCATTTCCTGGGGGCTTGTGAGATAGCTCAGTGATCTAAAGTGCCTATTTAGGCAAGCTTAGGCATGTGCAGGGGATTGTGGTTTGATTGCTGGAAACACATACCCTGGCAGCCCTACCTTCAGGTTGGGCTGAGCAGGACAAAAAAAAAAAAAAAAAAAAGAATATATTATTTCCTGCCTACACTGACAAAAATTAGTATGTCTGACCATACCAGTAGTTAAAATGTAGGAATGAAGGAAATTCTTATGCTAATTTATGAGAATGTCAGCTCATGTTATTTAGACAACAATTTGATGGCACTGAGTGAATTTATACTGTTGTATGGGTTCTGGAACCCAGAAGTTGTATGGTTAGGTATATTTCCCTGAGTAGTATTTGCATTAGACCTTCTGGCAACAGGTAAAAGGAAGTTCACTTCACTACAATCTTAAATTCGGAAGAGGTGAGTAAATGAAACATAATTTAGACACTGTTTTGAAAATCTATAGAAATTAAAGTAATGAAAAGTATTTCACAAATTAAATAACACTCAAAAACCATGAGGAGGAAAACTATAAATTATAAATAGTTTGGCCATTATGAATCCTCTGTAGTATATTAGAAAGACACACAAACAATAACATGTAAGTGGCTATCATACATCTAGCTATTTTACACTCTTAGAATTAGATTCTAAAATTTGGTCACCTCCCCAATAAATAGGGGTATTTTCAGAAGGAACATGATGTTGAATATGTATTATTTTACTTCTCTGCAAACAAAAAGCAATCTAAAGCAGTAATAGAAAAATATTAGCATACCTACAATGTTTAGGGACTAATAGAACTTATTATCTGTCAAGCATGCTAGTGCATATATAACACACACAAACACAACTAAACTATTTTTATGTGTTTTAAATTTGCATACTTAAGTGCTTAGTATGCATTAAAAATGTCCAGGAAACTGTACCAAATGTGATTTTCTAATATGAGTAAGAAGTTCAGGATAAAGAGAAAAGAATATATTTTTTCTTTTTTGTTCATAGTCTATGCTTTAAAGAGTTATAACTAACTTACATCTCTTTGAACATAATTTTAAAATAGAAAAATGCAGTATGTGTTAAAAATATTACTCAATGAGCAACAAAATACAAGAGTATATTTTTTAAGAAAACTGGAAAAGAACACAGGCCTGGCAAGAACCTACAATATAAAGGAAAATAAGAAATACAAGGGTGTAAAACTATTCCAAATACATACATATATATATATATATATATATATATATATAGAGAGAGAGAGAGAGAGAGAGAGAGAGAGAGAGATTATAGCATGATTTCCTATGGAGATACAAAACATAGAGAGATCCATGTTTTAAAAGGCTGATAAGTGATTTATATTTTGTTTAGAATAAAAGGAAATAAATGACTACCCAGAATGTCTGTTTGGCAAAAACAATTTAGAAATATCTAGAAGTCAAAGTGGAATCTATAATGTGTTAATTGAATAGTCTTGTATATTTGGCCAGGCAATTCAAAAGAGACCTCATGGGACTGTGTCATGGGACTCTCGCCACCCTGGAAACTTAGATTATATCACCCTCTGGAATTCCTGGGAAATTACATGCTCATTAGGGAAAAGAGTTGCAAAAGCCTTTTAAACCCAGCCCTGTAATAATGATGCTTGAACTCCTGCTGAGCCAATGTGAAGTGAAAACATGGAGAAGGAAATCTGTTAGCATCAATTAAGCAATAAAGCAGTCAAACTTACTGATGATGTGTGCAGCATGTCTCACACGTTCCCCCCTAATGAGACTATCTAGGTTAATGTACTGATTACTCCTTTATTAGGTCTTGTGTTATAATCATAACTGTATTACACATAGAAAGGTTTTCTCTTTGTCCGTGAATGATGATTCTTAGACAAAGAAGAAATTAAGAAGTCATTCTTTTTGGACGTTCAAGAGAGGTGCAACACTGTTTATGTGATTTGAATTCAAGTGATAATTTCTGAAATGTCTTTACCAATATAGGCTGGTCAGTGTTGAGCAACATAGGACCTTTCCACTTCAACACATGCCTCTCTTATTCAAGTATGTGTGTCTTGCCCCCTGAACCATATGCTTCATACCAATGATGTTTCTGTAGCGACACCCTCATCCTATTACCCTTGGCTATCCTGAATAGTCTGAAGCTTTACTATCTGTCTGTAGGCACTATGTTCTGTAAGCATTTTTCTTTATAATTCTGTAGAATGACAGATGCCTAGAAATGACATTGTCAGAGTATCATGTCAATAGGGCATTGCCCATAAAGGCTCTGATTGGGAAATAAAACAGGAGTAGTAGGGAAAATCTTCTGTCTTCCTGCTTTCACTTTGACAAGTCTGTTAGCACTATGAGAACCTACAGATGCCTACAGATCCTAGCAAAGCAAGTGAAACAGGGCTCCTAGGTTTTTACCCCATGAAGAACCACAGTTTCATCAGGATCAGCATCACTTCACAGGCCCTGGGTTTTACTGCTTTGCCCCTTTTGTTTTGCCACTTGTAGACAAAACAACGGAAGATTCATGCAGTCATTGACCTCTGGGCAACTTTCTGGACTCCACTGTTCATTCTGCCTCTTAACAATTTTGTTACCAAATCCATTTCTTTTTTCTTCCAGGGCACTGATTGATTCTAAGAATAATCCCATTCCACAGTGATAAGATCAAGCAGAGGCATATTGAGCAGCTTCAGGCAGTGAGAATGCAGGAAACACTTGCTAGCAAAGCCTGGGATTATTTTTCTTTTATTTTCTCAAACAGTTTTTTTTTTCCAGTAACCTCTCTTTCACTCTTTCTCAAGACACTGTGATGTGCCAGTTATTTGAACCATTTCATCATCTTCCTGAGGACTACATCCACACACAGAGGAAAATAGGGCAGAAAGCCCTGTCGAGAGTGTTTGCCATATGCACATTTTCATTCCAAATATGCCACCGACTTCTGGACTGCAGGCACGAAGCTATAAATAGCCTACTTTTTAATTTTATATAAATTGGGGCTCCTGTCACATTCTGCTAGATAATACACTGACAATCTGTGAGAGGTAATGGCTAAGAAGAACTTTTTGGATCTAGACAGCTCATCAAATTGGTATTTTGAATTTCTCTATGAGCTCAGGGCAAGGACAAGAAATGTCTGGGTTCCACCTCAGGTATTTAGTGCCTATAGTTATATCCCAGGCTTATGCAGAAATTACTTTGAATTGCAAAGGTATTTTACCCATCATATAAATAGTTCTCTTTTCTCTCTCTCTTTTTTTTTTCTTTTCTTTTCACTTCCTTTTGTACTGGGAGTAGAACTTAGGACCTTGCCCTTGCCAGACAAGCACTTGTGCTGCTGAGCTATCTCTCCCCACTCCCCATGCCATATATGTTGAAAGAACCTAATTGACCTTATGTATGTGAAGATTCGGAATATGTGGTGCTGGAAAAGCTTACCTTTGAATAAAGAATTCTTCTCTGGAGTTTCAGACTCAGTGGCTCAAAAACTGTTTCAGATATTTAATGATATGAAAAACTAAAATATCATTAAATATCTGATGGACCATCTTGTTTTCTTATTATGTTCTGAACATGGGGGGTGAATTTACAATCTTAATTTTCTGCTTCTTATCTTGAAATACTTGTTAGATTAATAGCTAGATTTCTTTCAAGATACGTTTCAAAGTGCAAAGCCACACTTGAAGTGTGTTTCCCTCTGTCTTTCAGCACCACCTACATGCTATCAATCATCAGCACTGTTGATTTCACTTTTTGTGTCTCCCTCTATTCATTCAGCCCTTGTCCAGACAACTCCATCCAAAACTAAACCCTTTCTAACTAATTTTGTGCTGGATAATTTTCTATCAAAATAACTCAGATACATGTTTGCAACACCCCTGCTGCTTTTGATTTAAAGTCAGATATAAACCTACTTACAGTCAGACTCCAACATGCCTTTCTACTAATCTTCCTTTTTCTTTTTTATGACTTATGAAATAATTTTATTAAAATTTAAGACCCAAATCTCACACTTGAATCCAATGACTATGTCTATAAATTCAATTTCTATACAATCAAGTGTTATATAACTCTACTTCAAAACATTGCTATAGGTGATAAGGTATATGTTAAAGGATGCTTTTTTAGGATTCTTTTCTTTTTTTAATGGAAATATGCTTTTTAAAGTTTCTAATATAGGAGAAATATCATACCATGTCTTACAAGTAGATTGTAAGTCAAAGAAACAGTATAAATCTTAAAATAAAATTTAAAAATATTCAGAAAATTAATTAAATATCATTTAATTCAAAATTAAATTAAATATTTTGAAATAATATTCAAAAATTAAAATTAAATTGTGAGTCCAACTAAGAGGCCAGAATGTAATGTATTGTATGGATGAATCTATGATCAATTCAGAGTACTTATACAGTATTTGATTAGGTTAAGATACACAAAAATATCAACTAAGAAAAAGTTCTCATGATAGTAAAGATTTACTAAGAATAAACCATAACAAAAATACTGGAATGGCAAATATATAAGCAGAACTTCTGACAGTTTAGGGATAGGATATCACACAAAATGTTAGTATGTGGTGGATGTGGACAGTGTCCATGACGCTTACTGGTGGCCAGATGTCACTTGTGTGACTGAGCTACTGTGATTTCCTTGAAAACCATCCTGTAGACCCAGACAGAATCATGACCCAGGAGGGTGCAGGAGAAGTCCATTTGTAAAGTGTGCTGTTGGAAATATTTTGCTGCTGAGTACAAAAGAGTAATAGAAAGCCTGCAATTGCATACCTCTTTCTCTCCTGTGTTTGTTTGCCTTATTTGGTGGGTTCTTTCCATTATCATTCATGGATTTGTGGTCATTTTGATCCCTTTATAGAATATCTTTTATCAGAAAATTTGAGACACTACTGAGTTACATGACATTACAGTACAAGTTCTCATATGTCCTGAGTCTTAATTGACCTTAGAAGGCTAGGGGCAAAATGTTGGCTTTCCTTGCAGCCCTCCTTTTTCTCTAATTTTGGTCTGCAAACTTAGGTTGTTAACCATCCAGAAGACAATCTTATTGTTATTACCATACAACTTAGGCTGTTAAGCTTAACCTCACTATCTGTCTGCATATCAAACATCTTAGGCATAATATGGAACAGGTATTTTTCATCAAGTATTGATATGTTGAACTTTCAGTTCCTACAGAATGTGATAAAAAAACATTTAAAAATTAGAATATTTTTTTAAAAATAGGCATAAAGAATTATATACTTCTTATGTTTACACATAAGTCCAAAAATCTCACCATATACAATCTTGAATCAGGACAGTCCCACAATATTCCTTTTCCTGTCTCTTGCTTTCATTCACCACCCTCTTCTTCTTGAACAACCATCTACCTGAGAGACATCATAGCAGCAACTGGCATGTCATGACAAGCAGCCCACATTCAGAAGACCAGAATGGCAGGCACTCCAAGCATGAAACTATTATTGCAGATTACCATCTGCAGTGCAGTAGCTTAGTTCACAGGTATCAGTATAAATAGGGTGAAAATCTTTCCAATTAACTGCTAGATTAAAAAATCTTCTGAAGATTGTCAGGATCATTGCCTTGCCCATCTTCTACGTATAACTGTATGGCTTGACTTATTCATGTTTCCTAGTTCTACTCCTTTCCCTCTCTTGATTAGAATATCTTTTAGTAGTCTGTGTAGGGTTGGCTTTTTTAGCATGAAATTCTTTAGTTGTTCTTTGTCATGGAAGTATTTCACTTCTCTGTTAAATTTGAAAGAGAGTTTTGAAGAGCATATCAGTCTGGGTTAGAATTTGTATTCTTGCAAGACTTGAAGAATTTTGCTCCATGATCTTCATGACTTGATGGTTTTTGAAGAGAAATCTGCCCTTATTCTGATGGGTATTTCTTTATGTGATCTGTTTCTTTTCTCTAGAGACTTTTAGTGTACTGTTCCTGGGCTGAATTCCTGGGATCTTGATTACTATATAGCTGGATGTGGTTTTAGTTGGGTTGATGTAATTTGGAGTTCCATAGGCTTCAGTTACCTGAGTGCCAGATTGTTTCCCCACATTTGGGAAGTATTCTGCTACTACTTCTGCCCATATTCTTTTTATATCATTTGTATTGACTCCTTCTTTCTCACTGATGCCTATTAGTCTTACACTGTTCATCTTTGTATCATCGTGCAGATTTTGAATTGCTTTTCCCTGCATCCCAGTTGTTTCTAAGGTATCTTTTCTTGCCTTTTCACTAGCTGCAATGATGTCTTCAAGGTCTGAAAGTCTATTTTCACTTCCGTTCAAATGGTATTGCCAGCTTGCAATTGAAGTTTTAATATCCTGTATAGCACTTTGAATCTGCTTTGTGTATTCTATTTCTTTTCTATATTGCTCAATGATGGAGTCCATCATTTTTCCATTCTCCTCTATTCTTTATCAGTCTCTTCTTCAGAAGGAATTAATAATTCTTTAATTATACTTATCATTTTGGGATTTTTTTACTTCAGCAATTATTTCTGATCTGATTTCCTCTATACCTTTCTGGAGTTGTTTACTTCAGACACTATTATTTCAGAGATTTCAGGTGTATGATTTCCAATTTCTTCTACCTTATTGTCTCCTGCATTTTTAGGGGTGGGTTTGGGCCCTAAGACTGCATTTTCTGCTTCTCTTTGTCATTTTGTACAGCACTATCTTCTGACCTTTTGTGTAGAGCTTTGGTAGAGTCGTTGCCTTGGCACTAGGTCTGGATGTACCCAGTTCAAAATTGTCCGTGTGGGTGTGGCTTGGGTCTGGCTGCTCTGCTACACTTCTTCATGCTACAGATCTTGGAAATGAACCCTCTGTGCCACTCTGGCAAGATGTCCTACCCCTGGATCAACTGGGCGGTTCTTGCCTCTAGCCTCATTGCAGGGAGTTCTGCTGCAGGGTTCCATACTGGACCTGTCTGATAGAGGAAGTTCCACACACATGACTGGCCTGGGGTGCTGGCTGGAGTGAGGATCAGGTGGGCTCCAGGTGGGCCCACACACCCCCTTTTCTTCATTGTTTCCCTATTATAGTTTTTACTTTTTTCTTTAAATAATGTTTACTAATAGCTTAGTTCTTTTTGTCACTGTGACACGGTACCCCACACATAAAATTTAAAGTAGGAAAGCTTTATTTTGGTTCACAATCTGTGGAGGTTACAGTCAGTAGCCAGCTAGCTTTAAGGCAGAGAGGCATGACACGGAGACATGGCAGAGGAGAAACAGCTCATTGCAGGACTGCCCAAGCAAGTAATCAGATGGAAAGACATAAGAGGGAGACAGACTCTTCCAGGCCACGCCCCACACGGGTAGCACCCCCTTTCTCTCTCAAATTACAGTTAGCTTTAGTCATTAGTGAACTAATCCACTCATAAGTATCATCCACTCACCACTCAATAACCACCCAAAACCCACATATTAGCACAAAAGGCTTTGAGATGGCATTTATGCATAAACATAACAACATTTATTAATTATCTTTATTAGTTAGATTCATTGAAGTACTTCAATATGTTCATAAAGTGTAGTGACAAAACCCATCACCCTTTTCTGCCCTTCATCCTCCATACATGTGTCATATTGCTTTAATCACTGTTCTCCCTTCAGCTTACTATATTTAGCATTCATATGTGAGAGAAAAGTTGCAGCACATACATTACTGTGTCTGGCACAATTCATTTAAAATAATGACCTTCAGTTCCACCAATTTTGTTTTAAATAGCAGAATTGCTTTCTTAGGCTGAATATGGTTTTACTCACTCATCTGTGGAGGGACACCTAGGCAGATTACATGTCTTGACTATGCATATATCTCCATTGTATTTTGAGTTCATTTCCTTTGAATATTTACCTGATGTAAGGTACTTCTATCATATGGTAGTTCTATTTTTAGTTTTTGAGGAGCTGATGTATTGTTCACCATTTTTTACACTAGTGCCAAGATAAATGGAGAATTCTGTTTTCCCCACACCCACACTCAAAACAGTGATGTAAACACCCATTTCTTGTTCTTGACCATGGAGACAATGTTTTCAGCTTTAGTGCATTCAGTATGATGTGGGCAGTGAATTATTCACAGATGGTCTTTATGACATTGTGGTACGTTTCTTGTACACCTAATTTTTCTAAGGCTTTTATCCTGAAGGAGCATTGCATTTCATCACATCACGTTTTTTGGATTTGTTAAGATGACTATATGTTTTTTACCATTTCTTGCTGTGAAGTTGATATTATATCTGTTCATTCATGTATGTTGGGCTATTCTTGTATCCTTGTCATGAAACTGACTTGACTATGGTGAAAGACCTTTTTGATGTACTGTTTCATTCTGTTTGAGAGAGGACCAGTTAGATAGCTCACAGGATTAAAGGACCTGCTTAGGCAGACACAGGGACCAGATTTGATCCCCAGTGCAGTGATGGCCCCACCCCCATGGGATGCTGAGAAGGTGACGGAGGTTGCACATGGTGGCATGGGCCTATAATCCCAGCAATTGGGAGGCTGAATACAGAAGGATCACTATGAGTCTGATCTGTTTAGTGAAACCCTGTACTAAATACATAAAAATAAATTAATTCTGTGTGATATAATTTTCTTGAAGTTTTTCACATCTCTTTTCATTCAGGAAATGGATTTTCAGTTTTCTTTGTGTTGTCCTTGCTTGGTTTTCACAAGGTAGTGCTGGTCTGAATGAGTTTGGCATGGGTTTTCTTCCCTTCAATTCTATGCAATAGTTCAAAAATGTTGCTGCTACTTCTTTAAAAGGTTGGAAAATACAAGCGAATCCATCTGGTCCATGGTTGCTTTTTTGTCAGGACATGTTTTATGTCTCAGTTACTCTTCTCTCCTTGCTGAGACAGATACCAGATACCCAAAATGAAGGAAGGAAAGGTTAATTTAGTTCACAGTTACTGGAGATTTTAGTCCATACTCAGCTAGTTACAAGGCAGACAGACTGTCACATGGCAGAGGGCAGTAGTTCACAGCAGTGGAAGGCAGCAAAACAGCAAAGGGAGGAGTAGCTGAAGCAATGGCTACAGAGAGCAAGTCTCTCTCTCTGTTTCTTATGTTACATTCAGGCTATCCACCCCAGGCTGGGTGTAGCACTCACACCTATAATCTCAGCAGTACTCACACCCATAATCCCAGCAGCATGCAGACCCATAACCGCACGCTTAGATCATGTACTAATCACACTGTAGAACTGCGCCTCAGTCACTGCATGAGGCTTGGGGGGACAAATACACACAAACCATAACATTTTGTTATTGATACAATATCATTATTTGTTATGGTTTATTCAGCTTTTTTATTTCTTCACTTTTGGTAGGACATGTACCCAGTAATTATTCCATTTCTTCTAGATTTTCCTATTTATCAGCCTATATGGTTTCATATTCACTAAAATTCTTTCTATCTTGGTGATATGATTGTAATATCTGCCATTCACATATAATTTGAATCTTCTTTATCTTTGAATAGTAAAATCAAAATCTTTTTTTTACTGTATTGTCTTTTCAATAACCAACTGTTTCATCATTTTTTAAGTCTGCATTTTATTTACTTTTGCTCTAATCTTTATTATTTCTTTTCTTCTACTAATTTTGATTGTTTTACTTTTCAAAATTGACATTCATTGTTAAAGTTCTTTATTTAAAATGTTGTGTTTAACATTTAAAATAAATGTCTGTCTCTATATGTCTGTCTGTCTCTGTCTCTCTGTGTCTATCTCTCTCTGTCTCTGTGTCTCTGTATCTGTGTCTCTGTCTCTGTCTCTCTCTTTCTCTCTGTGTCTCTGTCTCTGTCTCTCTGTCTCTGTCTCTCTCTCTCTCTCTCTCTCTTTCTTCTCTTTCTCCTCTCTTTCTTCTCTCCTCTCCTCTCCTCTCCTCTCCTCTCATCTTGCCATAGGAACTCATTGCTATAATATTTTTTCATAACACTGATGTTACTGCATCCCACAGATTTGGTATGCTGTTTTCATTTTCATCTTTTTGGATAAATTTTTAAGTTTTTCTTCTGACTTCATCTATGTCCCACTGTTTATTCAAAAGTTTTGATTAGCCTCCATGCAATTGTTAAGCTTCTCAAATTACTTTACTGTTTTCCAGTTTTAGTCTATTTTGATTAGATAAGATTAAGGGTAGGATTTCAATGACTGAATTTGCTAAGATTTCTTTTGTGGTCTAATATGCAGTCTCTTCTTGAGAATGTTCCATGGGCTGATAAAAAGCATGAGTAAGTATTTCACTCTTGTTGATTAGAGTGTTTTGCAAACATTTGTAAAGTCTATTTGCTCATGGCAAAATTTCTCTGATAATTCCTGGTCGTTATTATTTTTCTGTCCAGTTGGCCTACATGTAGTTGGCCATGTCCTTTGTCTTAGAGAGTGAACATCCCAGCCTCCTCAAAGCCAAAGGCAGTTCAATGGGAAGACAGCAAGTTTAGGTCACAGTCACTATTCTGGACCAAGGAGGATCCACAAAGCTGATGGGCTCTGTCCTGTCTCCTTAGCCAGGGGGGTAGTTTTGTAGCTCTAGAATCCCAGAGCTCAGAATGTTAAGGATTTCTAAGTGGTAGAGCAGTCCAAACTCTGTCATTGTCTTATTTCTCAAGACAGTTTTTGGCTTTAGAACCAGTATGTTTCCTAGGTGATGATTTAAAATCTTTTTTTTTTTCCAAATCAAGGTAATTCTGCCGATTTCGTATTATTTCTTTCAAAGCACTTCAAGCCTACAGCCTATTAAAAGGACTGACAATTCTCGCAGCTAGAATCTCCAGCCTTTGCAATGAGAGTGTGTAATGTGATTGTGATCTTCAATCTTTGCAAACAAAGTGAGTCCCACCACGCAGGCTGCAGTAGAGGGGTGGTGGGTGCTGAGCTACTTTATTTCTCATCTGATACTGTTACCTAAGCGTGGTAATGCAATAAGACATGGCAATGTCTCCCTATCACTGATGTCTAGTGTTCTCCATCATGATTCACCTCAAGAAACAGCTATAGACTTGCTACTTTGGTTTTTCTTGTGGAGAAACAGGTGAGTTCTGGGTGCTTTTAATCCAGCATCTTCTATCTCGTTCCTGAACTTTATATTTCATATTTACTATGATAAATATATATTATTTCTTCAAACATCATATTTACTTTCATACATTAGAGTAAATCTAATACTTTTGTTTTTTCTAGAAAGCCCATTTACTACTAAAGAAATATTTCTCATTTATATATTGAACCTTGTTGAATATTTATGGGTTGAGCACAGTTCATAGCACTGGTCATTCAAAATGTTGATGTACAGATGTACATATGTATGTAATTAAATGAAATATAGTCTCATCAGTACGGTCATATAGCTATGTTTGGATCTTTATGGGAGAATTGAAGAGGTAATAATTTGTCTTCCAAATTTAAAATTAAATTTAAATACTATCACATCTTTGTCAGTATGCATTGTGATATTCAGAAAAAAAATTAACTACTACATTCTGCATTCTCAGAAGCAGTCTACAGACACAAACATTTATTGTACATCACTTTTCATTTTGTTCTTGTTTGGGAGGAAATGCCATATTGTATTTCACCAGTAATTCCAGGCTGGTATACAGCTCTAATTCCAACCCTAGCAAGCCTGAGGCAGGAGGACCACTGGGACCTCAAGGCCAATATGGGCTACAAAATGAGTTCAGGCTAGCCTGAAATGCATAGCAAAATCCCCTCTGAAAAAGACAAAGATAAGTAAATAATAAACATAACTTTAGTCCTTGGAAAATAGAGATAATAATATTATGTGCCTTATATACATGTTGTAAACATAAAATAAAAATGAAATCATTTAAGTAGCATCCATTACATTGAATAGTAATCATTGAATATATGTTGAATGGAATTACTTACCTTTCCACATTATCATTTTTTCAAGGACAAAGAGTATATTATATTCATTTTATTTTCCTTGTTATAACTTCAGAGTAAAAAGAGAATGGACTGTGAAAAGAATAAATGAATGAATGAATGAATGAATGAATGAATGAATATGAACACAAAACAAGCCTGTTTAATCTGGTCTAGCTACACTGCTCTGTATCTGAACTATTGACATTTTGTATTCGTACAAGAGTTCTTTTCCCATTAATCAACTCTTACAGTAGGAAATGATTTTGACTTCAGGAACCGCTTATAGGGGAGAATGTTAACCTTTCAGTAGCTGCTGTTTCCTTGTTGCCCATTGATGGATCAAGAGCTAATTCCCAAACTATTTTCAAGCCAACCTGGTAAGTATACAATATTTACTCAAGTGACACTAAGCCATTTGGCATGATTTCAACAGAAAAAATGGGTATTTTGAGAGAGAATAGTGTTCTAAACAGGGTTGGCAACATAATTGTATGGGCAATGATCTTGTTCATCTCTTGATATGGAGGCTAGGAAATGTTCTTTAAAACTAGATCTGTTTAATATTTTGCTGATTCTTTCTGCCATCCCTATTTAGATCTGAATGACAGTATAATCAAACAGAACTAAAGCACAATTCCAGCAGAGAAAGGCCAGAGACTATTAGGCCTTGTAGATAAAGCAAATGAATTGTAATTCACCCAAGAGGAAAAACAAAAAGCTCAGGCTACATGCCAACGACCATTTGTATTTTTTCAAGCAGTAGCAATTTTACCTGGATCAAATCCTTGCTTAGGTTTATTTTCCGAATCAATTTTTCTGCTTTCTTAAAGGAGAAATGCTGAGAAATACATTCTTGTGTTTTGTTCATAATGGTTGCAAAGGAGGATAAAATTTTTTTAAATCTATTTTCCTGGGTGGGTAGTGGAAGACTTTGACTTCCTCTGTTTTGTGTTCCTATGTAGAAATTCCTATGTAGAATACATGAATTCTTACAAGCAGAATTTTATTCTGGCTCATGGGTTTGGATGCTGGAATTTTGTGCTGTTTAGCTTATGGTGGAAAAAAAATAGAAAATCAGGAACATATGAAAGAGGCAAAACACAAAACACAATTTCCTTTTATAAGCACCATTCTTTTAATAAAGTTAGTCCTCAGGGAGGAAAAAGTCACTCAGTACTACATGAATCAACCTGCAAGAAAAGCATGACTCTCGCAACAGCACAACTGCCTCAAAGACACCACCACAACTCAGCACAGCTGTGCTGGAGCCTCAGGCTCAAGCTGTGGGCTTTGGAGGAAAGGTTCCAAGCACAGCACCTCTACAGAGGACTTGTATAAAACAGTTCTTCTTTTTAGTGTTTCAGGAATAGAAAAATAGTTTCAAGTTTTAGATGTTGTGAGTTTTAATATGATACAGACTTGTTGGAAGGCGGTAAATGCCCTTCTTCTGTTCGTTTATGTGTCACAACCTCTGAACCTCACTGATGCTGGAAACCAGGAAAAAAAACACTTGGCCAAACAGGCGTTCCTCTGAATCCCAGAGAAAAGAAGTGGGCCAGTAGATATGTGTGCACAGGCTACTTGGGGAGTGGTGGGAGGATTATGACTGTTGAATGGCTACTCCAGCCCTGCATGAAGCACTCCTGAATGTGCAGGAAGTTGGTCTACCTGTACTTCACTGCTGAAGGCTCTCAACCCAGAAGCAAGTATAGGCTACAAACCCTTTATTATTTGGCAGCTGCCTATGCACAGATAACATTTTACTTTAAAATTTTATTTTAATTTTTACTATATCTTGTCATATTTTTAGATATTTAGGGTGTATCTGTAAAAGATAAGGTCTTTTCTTTAAGAAACATAGTCTTAACAGTATCAGAAAACCTAAATGAGATGACAATAGCTCATTAATGACTTCAAACGGTTAATCAGTGCTCAAAATATCTCAATTTTCTAGTAATTTTAAACACATTTGTGTGAATTAAAACAGAAGGAACTGCCTTTTATTATGATTTCTTTCCCATGATTTTTACCTGTATGTTACTTTTCCCGATCATTTTGCTTTGCTACACAAGATCTAGATTGTTGGTTCCAAAATGCAGCATAATCCCAAGAACATAATGAAGATTAATAAATAAATACAATAAAAAAACACAGATTATTCTGTCCTGCCATTCTTGCTTTTGGAACACAGCTTTCTCCAGTGTGCTTGCCCTTTTGCTTTTCCCTTTTGTCTTCCTGCTGCCCCTTATTTGGCCCTCTCCTTCCTTTCTACAAGCTGAAGAGGTGTAGGAAATGCCTTCATGCATGCACTGCAGCCTGCAGCACGTGAGCCTTCTCTGTGGGCCATGCAAATTTCTCAACCTCACTTAAAAGTAATAAAGCACTTCATGAGTTCTTTCCCAAGTGAAGACACTGAGAGCAACTTAATTGATCTTGCTATCCGTAGCTCCTAAATCCCTTTGCACCACAATGTATGCAATCAAGGAGTTTGTTGCTATTGCTGTGGATGATACTAATAATAACTACTGCCAAGCTTGTCAACAAATGTAAAGATTAGGGAGAAACAGCCACAGAAATAATTGACCAAGGTTAGTAATTTTTATTTATGTGTAAATTCTAGTTTTCCACCAGCCCTTATACAATCACCAATTAAGTGCATCTTGTCTGAACCACTCTGTGGTTTCCACTTAGAATATATATAATTTCTTTTGGACCTGTGAGCATGTAGCCGTCTTCTAGTGAATTTTAATTAATTATCTCCAATTTTACCTTTTCCACAAAAGAAAAATTTTGAAAGATGGAGGAAAATATGTTCTCAAGGTAGACATCAGCACTGGTGCCTCAGAGAAATTGCTAAGCTATGATTGCAATTCTAGATTGGAATTTTCTATACAACTGGTCAGGAATAGAAATACATTTGTGGTCTGAGAAGACAACTATGATTCCATTTCTCATCAAAAGTGAAGAGCCCTGATGAAGCATAGCTAAGGAATCAAGTTAGCAATTTTAAGCATTTTCCTTCTGTCCAGCCATAGCTTTTAATGAAAGGTGGGTGCTAGTAGAGAAAAATAGTACATGTTTCTAAAGAGACAAAGCAAACTCTATTCCTGGTGCAAGCCCCTGTCTCACTAAAGTGTCAAACTCCAAGATCCACTTCTTTTTAACATTCTCCAGAGTGTATGAGATATGTATTCATACCCCAATTAATGTTTAAATTTCTAGAAAACTATGGCTTCGAGGCCCATGTTGTATTCACATGAGCAGACATGAAGGGTAATAAAGATGGATTAATTTACATGGTGAAGAAATCGGGGAGCTGATACACAGAGTATAAAAGCAAAATGCCTGAGTGGCTTAGAGATAAGCAAAAGGATGAATTGGGATTCAGCCTATGACAGTAAATACTAATGGTATTGGACAAGAAGCATCTAAGAAATACAACTAGTCAGTGGCAGGAAGGTAGCTGGAGAGAGAATGACCTAAAAATGCCTGATAGAGCTATTCACTATTATTCATCTTTCTTTTGCTTTTCACCCTAAGTATGTCTAATTGTGTCTTGGTTCTGATTTCTAGAATTAATTTTAGTCTAAAATGTGTGTGTGTATGTGTGTGTGTGTGTGTGCGCGCGCGTGTGCATCATATTAAGTATACAAATATTAACTCGAAATTTACCAACTCCTCAAATAACATTTATTATATAAAATACAAAACAAATGCAATCCAGGTCTCGTTGATTGATCTGATTTCTCTGTAATAATTTTAACTGGTTTAAAATTGACTCATTTTATAATTTAGTCTCAAACATAGTACAAATATGTGTAAAATCATATTGTAATATGAAAGCAATACTTTTTTAAGCGAAACAGGGAATTTATTAGGCAAATATACAAGTTCTTGCTGGGACTGAAACAGCTGTAATGGGTCAACAGCTAATCTCACACCTTGCTAAAGGATAAAGCATATCAACCTTTCTAATTCTGAGGTCTGAACAATCACAAACAGAATATCTGAAAGATATTCAGAATATCTCCTTGTATCCTGAATAAGGGGCTAAAATGTTGATTCATTTCTGGTTGCATTTTGTTCCTTATAGTCCTTTATGCTGGCCTCAAACTTGGCAAGCACATGTTGGCAGACATTCCTGAGCTCACTCAGGCCTCACTGACATGGCTCAACGGCTGGAAGAGCACCCCGAGTCTGAATGCGCAAATTAATTTTGCTCTCTGAAGGATGGGTCGTAGTGTAACCATGGAATTCCACTTCCGGATTCCTCATGCTCATATACCGCAGAGAATTTCCTAGGGTATGGTCCTCCTCGTGCAATACAAATGTCACACAGTGTCTGTCTGTTCCAGCTGCCTGGACGATTTCCAGAGCTGTCTTCCTCTCTCCTTCAGCCACTGACGTCTTCAATCCAGATAGTTTTCTCTCCAGCTCCTGGTTCTCCTCCATGGTGGAGCGGCTTCAAAATCCTTAAGCGGTGCAAGCGGCTACAAGCCTCTGTCTCACGTCGCGAAACGCTCAGCGAAGCAGGAAGGAAGGAAGGAAGGAAGGAAGGAAGGAAGGAAGGAAGGAAGGAAGGAAGGAAGGAAGGAAGGAAAAGCAATACTATTTATACTACTTGGAATTATATTTCATTACGGACCTACATACTATGTAACATAGCGCCAAATCCAGTGCTTCACAAAGCACTGCTGCAGTGTAGGTAGCCAGTGGCACACTTTCTCTGCTATAGGGTCGTGACTCCACTCTTAAGAATTGCTAACGTAGTCTATTGAATTTTTCACTAGACACCTCCCTTGAGGTGTCGGAGAATTCCATATTTCTTGTTGAATAATTTTGTTTGTACTCAAAGGGTTTGTCTTGAATTATCAGTTTTTAACCTAGCAAGAATCCTACCTGGCAGGTTTCTTTCTTATTAGTGTCCAGAACAACGGCGCCAAAAGGGCAATGGTCTGGTGGTAATAGCAGTTATCACCATTCATTTTATGTCCACAGAGTGTCAGGAAGAGTATTTAATGTACACACAAATAAATTATGCAGGGAGATAGCTAAGCAACATAAACGCCTGCTTGGCAAGCACAAGGTCCTGAGTTCAAACCTGGCTAATAATAAAAAATAAATAAATATTACATGAAGACTGTGGAAGCAAAATAAAAAGATAATGTTTTTCAACAGTTATTTTCAAAACATTTCTGTCTTTTTGGTGGGAATACTTTGTGTTAGCCAAGATATTATTCTTCAAAACACAACTCAAAACCCAGAACTTATAAAAGCATTTTATTAAAAAAGGAATCTGTGAGTTTGTTTTCTAAAGAAGCACTGCAAATTTCTTTTGAGTGATAAAATGTATTTCTAGGAATTTTAAATTGTTATTGCTAATTTGTGAATTACGTGGGTACTCAGTACCAATAAATCCAACTTGTCTAATTAGTGAGACTATGACTATATTTCTAAAGATGTGCTGTGTGAACGTGCACATGTGTGAGAAAGACAGAAAGAAAGAGTGAACAGTGTGTGGTAGAATTATCAGACAACATCCCTTCAAGTCATTGTAAGATCTAGAGAGATAAACTCAGAGAGGAAATGAAATTATATAGATCATGAACATCTCTGGTTGATTAAATGGAATGGAAATACATTTTCTCTTTCATATTGGAAAAGGCTTAACATTAAAAAACTAATCTTTTCTGAGATAAAGTTCATTAACGCAATGATTATTCATTTGGCTTTTATAATGATGTTGCTGCTTAATCACCAGAACATTGCTTCCTGTGCTCGATGGGAACCAGCAGGAAACATTTGAAAAGCTAGTCTTGTTGCTAATGTGATGGAGAGGGAATGGTATTCTCCCTGCTCTTCATCTCAAAAGTACAGCAAATTCCTGCTCAGACGTCTAAAACCTCTTGTCCAACAGCATGACTTTAAACCCTACATTAAACACAGAATAAAGTTATACAACCCTGAAGGCTAAATCTTTGCCTCAGATCTGCTGTTTCTCTCTGGATTATACATAAAGTTTCTTGAGTGGAGGCATTTTTACTATAAAACAAGATCTGAGCTTGGTACTTGAGCTTAGTATCTGCAGATAACTGTATACCAAATTTGACAGCTCATTTGAATGTCTGGGTCAGCCAACAAAGACATGTGCAAGATCAGACCAAAATATAAGTCTTTAAAATTATATCTAACTTAAAAGTAAACACAACTCACAGTACATCCCTAAATCTGTAAAGTGGTCCCCTTGTAATAGAATCAGAATGAAAATGAAACAAGAGGTATTGTAAGGAAATACTACAACTGTTACATGCACTCTTCATTTACCAATGATTTTTTTCATGTAAATGTTGATAAACCCCCAAAAGGAAGCCAGATTAATAACTGTGAGCAGAATATATAGTTACCCAACAATCTGTACTTTGCAGTGTAACAGTAGTAGTCAGGGCTATAGGTACAAGCAGAAGAACCAAACTTAGATGCTATAATCAGGCAGTTAATGTATTTGAAATATTTTAGATAATTTGCATATTTATGCAGTGAGTCATCTTCAAATATTGGACAAGGACAGTTGTTCCTGTGGTGGTTATGACCAATGGCAACACTGTCCTGCATGAAACCACATAATTGAGGACAGTGTTTGCATTAAATACTGATCACACTGGATGCCCACTTGCACCCTAGAAATGTATGATTGTCACTAAGGCTGCCACTGTACACCACAAGAGGGTCTCTGCTGCCTCTAATTCACTGATTTCAAAAATAGAGTGTCTCACTCTAGAGTATATGCACCTGGTGACGAAATTAGGAGTTTTTCTTTTCTTTCTTTCTTTTTTTTTTTTTTTTTTGGAACCGGGAATTGAATTCAGGCCCTTGCACTTGCCAGGGAAGCATTTATTCCACTGAGCCATTTCCCTGGCTGCTGGTGACTAAATTATAGAATGTGCTGAGGTAGTTGCCACAAAGAAACCAAATGCCCATTAATTTCACCAAGCATCTCACTATGGTGAGTTCTCCCAAGGTAGAGAACTCAGATCCTGATCATGCACAACATGGCATGTCTCTGTTATTAAGCAATAGATCAGCCCAGCACAATTAAACATTCATAAGGAGATGCTCAGAACAGAGTTCTCCATGGCTGAGGGGGCTGTTATTAACTCAGCTGTCTATAACTTCTCAGGTCAAATAACTTGCTGGCCCAGATCTTAGGTTCAACTGAAAAGCTAAACAATGTTCTCTCACTAACTACTCAGCTCTCCTGTATGGCTCAAGTTTACCCACTATTGTTGGATGAAGCTGTCAGCATTGTAAAAAGAAAGAAAAGAAGAAGAGGGAAAGTACCATGAAAGATTGTTGAAGGTCAGCCCCTGGACTGTAGGTGTGTCATTAAAATGTGAGCGTTTTTTAAAAGAAGGGCATTTTAAAATGAGGGCAATAAAAATGAGTAAGAGTCCATCAATTTTTTTTTAAAATCCCAGCTATGTCCAAGGCTCAGTCACTGAACCTAAATGATCAGGGAATTCATAATGAAACCTGGCACAGGAGACATGCACTTTCATTACTAGGATTGATTTCATTATTTTGAAAAATTCTAGTGAATATGTCTGACTCCCACAGAGATTAAATTTGAAAATCTCACATGCAGACAGAAGTACATAGTCTGAAAATCAGGGCGAGGTAGCTGGGAGAGTGAGAGATGCAATGCTTCACATTGGTCAAATTTGAACAAAACACTCAACTTAATTTTATATCTTTAGATAATAAAACACCACAGAAACAATTAGTAATTGTATAATCCAAAGCATGAAACAGATGTAAGTTAGATCATATTTGTGTTTTCATTTTTTAATTAATTTTATTGAGAAACAAATAGCAATGAGACAGTTTCAAAACTGATTAATAGGACAGTTCCAATAATTAATACATTGCGTATTGCTGTCTTAGTGGTTATTCAGAGCACAAGATGCAGATATGATATCCTGTCCAAACAATATTAGTACAAATCTTTCTTCTCATTGAATTAAGTAAAAGCAGCTGTATATCTATCCAAACTATTTTGTATATATAGATACAAAATGGTCTTTTATTTCTACCCACTGTTACTGTTTAGTTTTGTCAGAAAAGGGTATTTCCTTGCCAATTAAATATTGTAGGTATATGAATTAATCAAAATAATCCAATATAGTCCAGTAGTCTGTAATAGTAGTGGGTTAGCCATAGGACTGGCAATGTCAGAAGTTGTTGACTTGATCTTTTTACAGATCAGCATATTAATATGGCTTTAATTTTTCTTTCTTTCTTTCTTTCTTTCTTTCTTTCTTTCTTTCTTTCTTTCTTTCTTTTTTTCTTTCTTTTTTTGGCAGAACCAGAGATTGAACTCAGGCCCTAGCGCTTGCCAGAGAAGTGCATATTCTACTAAGCCATCTCCCTGGCCCTTAAATGACTTTAAATTTTATACTTCATTTTTATACTTTTCTGCTGGATTGTTAAGACCAAGACAAAACAAGGCCTATATAACAAGAAATGTAACTTTTGTATTTGACAAGGTCAGTCAAATCCTCTCAGGATTTAGCCTGAAACCCTGTACCGCTGTTTGTAGATCCTTTGTTAGGGTCAGCCATGTGGATAAGTCATGGCCATTGCTTGACCAATTTGCTCTCTGTGAAAGCCTGAGAGAATGTTTTCTCTCCATGTGACTCTCCTTAGGCACACTCTACATCATCTGTCACTTTCCTCTGTGGCTCCATAATCTCCTTGATCAATAAATTTGGGACACAACTGAGTTACAGAATGTTACAGTACAGGTTCTCTTATGTCCTAAGTCCTCACTGAACTTGAATAGCTAAAGCTATAATTTTGGCTGTCTCTGCAGCCCTTTTTTTCCTCTACTTTCTTGTCTGCAAACTTAAGTTGTTAACCCTCCAGAAGAGAAGCTTAATAGTATTATTACCCTATAACAGGTAGTTGAGCTTAACCTCACTATCTGTCTGATTATCAAACATCTTAGACAAAACATAGATCAGGTATTTTCCATCAAGTATTGATATGTTAAACTTTATATCCCTACAGAATGTGATGAAAAATAAATAAATATAAATAATATTTTTAAAATAAGAATAAACAATTACATATTTTACACAGAAATTTAGAAATCTGACCATATACAACATTGTAGCAGCATAGTCCTATGACACATTTTTGTCTCGTTTTCATTTATCGCCCTTTTTTTCAAACATTTACTTGAGAGACAGTATGGCAGGAATTGATATGACATGACAAGCAGTACATATTTAGAAGACCAGAATGACAGGCATTCCAAGCATGACCCTACCATTATACATTGCTATCTTCAGTGCAGTTGCTTAGTTCATAGGTATTAGCATATAGAGTTAGTCAGGGTGAGAATCCCGTCAATTAACTGCTAGTTTCAAAAAACCTGCTGAAGATTCTCAGGATCATTGCCTTTTCCATCTTTTGCAAATAAATATATGGCTTTGCCCCTGTCATGTTTCCTAGCTTTTCTCCTTGCCCTCTCTTCATGGTTTAATCCTTAAGTTCTTGCTTTCCTTTAATTGTGTTATACCTTTCTATTTTTATTTCTTCTTTTGAGTTTTTACACTAGGGAGACTATACAATATTTATATGTGTGGGTCTGGTTTATTTCACTTATGAGTATATCTTCAAGTGGCATCCACTTAAATATAAAGGCTTCGAGTTTATCATTCTTTATAGCTGAGTAATACTCCATTGTATAAAAATACCACATCTTTTTCATCCATTCCTCAGGTGAGAGGTATCTTGGTTGTTTCCTAGATTTGGCTATCACAGATGGTGCTGCTATAAACATAGGTGCACATATATCACTATGATATGACATTTTCAGTTCCTCTGGGAAAATTCCCAGTAGCAGGATAGCTGGTTTGAATGGGATTCCCAGTCCTAGTGTTTTAAGGAGTCTACACACTAATTTCCATAATGGTTGTACCATCAAACTATATTTGATTAATAGATATATCATTTTTGTATCATCTATTTACTCTTATATTTCATTTCTATTTCATTGTAGTTGGATTCTACTCCCTGAACATAACCTAGTTGGTTGAAGTGCAATTAAACAGGTTCAGTGAATAATGACTAAATTTTTTTTCACAAGTAGCAGAAACATTACTGAGTTACAAAATATTTCAAAGTGTATTTTGTTTGAGATTATAGACTATCTCTTGACTGAGAAAATCTTTTATAAGGCATATTTGTGAAATATACATCCAGCAGTGTTGGAAAAGCATATGAATTAGAGGACTTAAAAATATGTTAGATGATGAGTGAAAAAAAAACTTCATTGGGAATTGTGATTCAAGTTTTAACTTGGAAAGACTTTGCTATTAGGGTAGGGCCTATGATAGTCAACTCTGTGTTACTGTGAATAAACAAAATACAAGACACAGTCGACTTAAAAAGAGGAAATGTTTTTGTGGCTCATAGCTTGGAACTTTCACTCCCTTGTCAGTTGCTTCATTACGTTTGACCTCTGGTGAAGTAGTAAATCGGGAGAGTTCGTGGCAGAAGGGATTCACCTCATGGCAGCAGTGAGCAAACAGAGAAAAAGAGACACCTTCATCACAAACCCCCTTCACAGGCCTGACCCAAATAGCATAACTTCTTTCTACCAGTTCCCCCTGCCTAAAAGTCTCACTGTCCCCACCCACACCAAGAGCTAGGAAATAACCCTTCAACTCATGGGCCTTTGGGAAACGCTCACCATCCACAGTATAGCAGGCATGGCAAGGACCCCAGGCAGAAATCCCTAGGGCCAGACCCCTCAGCAAAAGAGATGGCAGGACAGGGGGCAGCACAATGGATCCTCAATAATTAGAAAATGTGTTTCCTCACAGATTTATTGGTTTTATCCAGACACCAGAAAATAAGAAATGGAGCAGTGCCCATTACTTATTTTTAAATGACAAATAGAACTGATTATTGCAGAAATTTCATGTTACACGTTTTCCACTTACCATGAAATTTAACTGAAAAATGTTATATTCATAGTCAATTATTTCTTCATGATCTGACATTCAATAAACCTTCACAGGACTTCTGAATCTTGTGTTCATGAACACAGACCCTTCTGCTCCTGATTCTCTCATGGTACCATACATGCCTAGGGTCAAGTCATTTAATTTTTCCCTCTCAGCTACTTCATTTTCTTAATGAACAGTCAGGAAGAAACAATGTTATCTGAGATTCCTTTCAGCCTTATGAATTGGGGAAGAAATACTTTGTTATTCCCTCTAATGTATATCTTTCATTTAAGAGTGTAACATTTTAAATTTGAACTAGCACAAGAGTTTTATTTAGACTAAGGGAAAGATTTTATTTAAAAAAAACATAAAATTTGATCATCTCATCATACATGTAACCATTTAGGCATTAAATCTGATCATCTGGTCATCTGATATATACATGTATTGAAATATCACACCATTTTCCCCAAATATAAATAATTTTTATGTATCAGATTTTTAATATTTTGAAGTTAAACATTAAATTGCTAGGGAAATACCTATTTCTTGCTATTATAAACACTTAACTATTTAAAATTTTCCTTATGTATGTGAACTAATACTAATTTAATACAAACTGTGAACATTGTAGAACAGTTTATAGCAGGTAGGGACAAGAACATACGTTGAGTAGATTTACTTGTCCGGGATCACCAGGGATTATTGTGTGTATCTAAATCTATCAATAAGTTCTTCACTTATCTTTTATCTTCATAAGGAAGATGAAATATGGAAAATCTACAGAAACCTGTAGTGAGACCCTGTAGACCCTGTACTAAATACTTAATAAATAAATCAATAATTTTTTAAAAAAGAAGTTTATTTCACAGGGTGGGGAAAAGGAGTTTTAATTTAATTGCCATGCATATGCTAAGTAAAGTCATTTTTAAAATATTCTCCAAACTAATGAGAAGGAAAGTAATTAACAGGGTAAGCAGTGTAAGAAACGATTTGTGTTTTAGTACATAAAACATCATAGGGGGCTGGTCAGAAAGCTCAGCGGATTAAAGCGCCTGCTTAGACAGACGCAGGAACTGGGAGTTCGAACCCAGGGCCTGCCTTGCCTGCCCCCAGAGCATAATGAGAGGCAAATAAGATTGGGCATGATGGAATGCATCTGTAATCCCAGCATTTGGGAGGCCACAAATAGGCAGATCACTACAAATCCCAATCTACCCAATGAGACCCTGTAGATCCTGTAGACCTTGTTCTAAAATAAATAAATAAATAAATAAATAAATAAATATAAAACATCATAGGATTTACTTAGCAATAAGGATGGGAACATAATTATAAGATAAAAATGAAGATAGTTGTACCTTGCCTCTACTTTCAAGAAAGATAATAATGATTATTCATGACGCTGCTTTATTTCAAGCAAAACAGCGATATTAGTCAATTACACAAATAATGTGTCTTCATAACTTACTTTGCTAAACCATTGACAGCTTAGAATTTGAATTTTACATATATTCAAATCAAAACAAAATATTTCCCAAGGAAATTATATCCTTTCAGTCTTTTTTTTTTCTTTTACAATGGAAGAATTTCATTTTAATTGCTGTACTGCTTAGGGAATGCTAAATTCCTGTAATAGGAATGATAACTAAACATAAATAGATATCTAAAATTGATTTTAATATTTTATAGAAAAAATTGGCTAGTTATTGACTGATGATTAAAGTATATATAGGCATTTACATATAGGCAGATATATGGATGTCTGTATCCTACATCTATTTGTATTTACTCATTTATTGATTAATGTATCCATTTTCCTAAAAGAAAATAAACTTTGATTAAATAAAGTGGAAAACTACACTATCATTTACTTTAGTTTCTCCATCAAAACGCATGCAATATTACAAAGTTAGTCCTTGGAATGCATAATGAACAAGTGTTAAAAAGAAACATGAAGAAATAATATGATTACGTATAAATAGTTGATACAGCTAAACTCTAAACTAAATGATTTCATACTGTGCTATGCCTAACTATTTAAGTAAATAAGTGAAGCTCTGTAGCAGAGCAAATGCAAATTATCCATGATTATTTTTGTATTAAAAAATCAGAACTACATAAGTCCAACTTTTAAATTAGCAACATTTTTCTCATCAAAAATTCAGATATAATAACCAAAATTATTCAACAATCTTGTAAATTATTTACACATGAGGAAATTATTAGAAATATCTATTCCTACCAAGTGGTTGTCTACATTCTTTTCTCTATTTTCTACTTTGCCATTAACTTTTACAAATAAGAATTAGTTGGAGGGGCCAGGGAGATAGCTCAGTAGAATAAGGGCATGCCTGGCAAGCACAAGGGCCTGAGTTCAATCCCCAGTTCTGCAAAAAAATTGTTGGATGACATTATTTCATGCCAAATACTTAGGATTAAGATTTTCAAATGATGGTAAAGAACAGCTGACAACAAATGGCTTGCATTAGTCAAAATTGCTCAAAACCCAGTTTTCTTCCGAGAGACAGTATTTTACACTTTCATCACTAGGACTCTGTACCTGCAAGTACAGAGTTTTCATATGTGTCAGAATAGAAAGACAATAAAAGTTTTAAAGTCTTGCAGTTATTTGTTGTATAGAAGTTAAGAAGAGCTGGGTTGGAATCCTCTCTCAGCTCCCATTAACTAATTGTGTTACAGTTGGCAATTCATTCTCTTTCTCTAAACCATCATCTATTTTGGCTGAGGTGTCACAAGTGCCTCTTGGAAATTGTATAGTCCCAAGTTCAACCCCTGGTATCACACAAGAAAAACAAACAAATAAACAAAACAAAACCCACAATAATTTATATCCCATGAATTGGGATGGCCCATAAAATCTACCTTGACCATCACTGTGACAATTAAATGGTGGATATAAACCACCTAAATTCCAGAACAGTTGTTTGTATATAGCAGAAAAAAATTAATCTTTTTCTCCTCAAGCATTCTCTCTAAACTATTATTGATAATAATGTAGATCTTGGACAAATTATTCAAAATTTCTTCCCCCTTCATTGGTTTATTAATAGAACAAATTAAATATATGATATCTATTTAAATTCGCGTATTTTTATATGTGGGTATAGAAATCCTACCTAAGTATGGGGTCCATAAGCAGCACACATAGTGCTCTCCCAAGTATGATAATGTGAGTATCTCTCATTGTATCAGGTCATTGGTGTGATATGAATTCAGATACGAATTATGTTGTTTAAAATTAGCATTTATTTTTAAGAAGCTTACTATTTTTAGAAATGTCTTTAAATAAAGTACTGTCTTCTGTTATATTCATTGGAGCCATTAGTACATATTTCACCAGTGACTCCACTATAATATCACACCTTTGGAGCATTTGGGTATATTGTCCACTATAATAGCACTGAATAACCATGTAGCTAATACTGGCATCTTAACAAGCATTCCTTTCTTTGGTTTTTCTGCACTCTCAAAGAAAATGCTTTACAATAATATGAGGGCCTAAAAGTATATGACACATAGATGCTCCAAAACATATTTGTTCAATTTTGAAATACAATGCATATATGTAAGCTACATAGACATATTTATATACAGATGCATTCATTTACATGTATCCATGTTTTTAATTTCTTCAGCTCACATGTATTGTCTAAATATTATAATTTAGACTATTTTAGTTCAAATCAAGGTTTTGTGAACAGCTATGCAAGTTTAAAGAAATGCCTATTCTTTTATAACCTCAATTTTCTCACCTAAAAAATGGGGATAATAGTATAATGATCAGACCTATTTCATATGGCTGTTGTCAGGTATAGATATATAAATACCTACAAAGCAGTTAGAGCACTATGCTTGCTGCTTATGGACCCCATTTGTATTGGTTATTACAATGCCACACACTTAACCTATGACAGATGTCCCCCTAAATATAGTGAAGAGAACAGACAAAATCTAATTTTCTGGACCCCAGAGGCTGGTGGGCAGAGGTCACAGTAAAACTAAACAAATGAGACAGTTTCAAATGATAACAAATGCTGTGAATAGGAATAAAACTAGACTCCCAGTAGTAATGCAGCACCTCTCTAGCTTGTTGGGTCAACAGCCTGCTCTGATAATGTGGCATAAGTTAAATTCTGCATGACAAGAAGAAAACAGCCAAGTAACAGCCTGGCAGAGAAGCAGTCCAGGGAGAGGGAGAGGCTTCTTCAGAAGTCCTAAAACAAGAACAAGATGTAGAATCTGGCAACCAAAGCAGGAGGCTATAGTGACCAAATCTGGTAAGCAGCCACTCTATTAAGAGTACACGTTGGGAATTATAGAGGACTTACATGCCTTTTGCTTGTATGTTAATTACTGTCTTCACAATAACCAACCTAAAGTTATCATTTTTTTAGGAAAAATCCTTAAATTCTCCATTATCACTGCAAATTAACCCCATATTAAAAAGCAACTTGATTTAATTTTTTAAAAAGATACATTTTTATTCAGTGTTAGATGACTAATTACATCCCCAATGGAAGCAGTTGTATGTTCTCATCTGACTGTTTGTAAATTACTCTTCTTCGGAGTAAGCAGGATCTTATGTAGATCTGTTGTGCATGTAGATGTGACAGTGACCAGAAACAATGAAGCTTCTCTACAATGTCACCAGTGTTTGTTTCCATGTTGCAGTATGTGTTGAAGGGGGCCTTCTAGGGAATCTGACAATGGCCCATCACTTTGTAAAGATGACTATCCTGGCGAAAAACATCATCTTAAGACATTATAGTCTGAACACATTTTCTCAGATCTTGAGATCAGCAGTACACCTTTTCAGCTCATTGGAAGGCGGGTCATTTGCCAAATGACAATAGCATTAAACTTACTGCTGTCATTGGTATTAATAGCTCTAATACCTACTGATGGCTTCAATGCTGAATTACCCCAGGGCTAGTGAGAAATAATGAACTAAAAGGAACATAAGTCCTTTTCAAATATTTTAAGTAGTGCTAAATTATTACAAATGGCAGGGTAGCCACTGCACATTCCCTTTGAAACAACTGCATTTTGCCAGTTAAGAAGAAAGCAACATTAGCTTTCAATGTAGCATTAGGGTTCCTGGGGTTCAGCTCTTGCTGAAGTTTAGTTTCAAAATCAGTGTTACTAGCTTCACTTTCCCAAATGAAATGGGCATCATTTCCCCGGTTCTAAAGGAGCAGGAAAATGTTGGCACTCTAAATTGAGCACTGCCTTATTAGATTTTTCTGACTGCTCTTATCATCTGCAGCAATCCTTCTCACCTGCCAAGCAATGTCGAGGCGCCATCCCCCAGTGCTTTCAAGTAGGCCCATTCCTGACCACTCAGCAGCCAGCTCCTAAGTGCAAAGCCTAACAGTACCTGATTCGAACAGAGTAACAAAAAACGGTTTTCAGCTGGTACATGTGGGAATGAAATGCAGAAACAGTCAGATCAGAACATTGATAATTGGCATGGTAGATTAAGCAAAACATACCCTTAGCTATGGGAACACAGACTTTGTAAAATGAAACTTGTGACATCCACATAATCTGCTGCCAAGTTTTCTCAAGCAGGAATTGTTTATATGAAATACAGCATTCCAGAGTGTTGTTTCAGAAGTTGTGTAGTGAATGATTTCTACACCAGGTGTTCTGTGGCTTAGCTCTACAACACTGAGTGAACAAGTCACAAAATAATTTTGACTATTTTTTTCCTCTTAAGAAAATGAGAAAAAAATTACACATGAATCAGAAAGTTTAAAATTTTAATAAAATATATAGAACTAACACATATATGACTGTCCTGTACCATGCTAAGTAAAAACTATTATAATGCAATATGGTTGTAGAGTTTTAAAGCAGAGAGGCATAGCATGCTGGTAACTGGCTTCAGTAGCTCAGAAAATAACTATAT
>NW_004524606.1:16089236-16099529 GCF_000260255.1 Octodon degus
ATGTCAACTTGTAGAACAGGAGGGATCAAATTTAGATATGCATTACTGACGAGAAAAAAGCACCCAGAAGTCATGATTCATTTGTCTGGAGGAGCAGAAAATACTTTCAACTCTAATGATGAAATATTCTGGTGTTTAAGATGTATTATCTTGGAAGAAATAACAAATTCTACTTTCAAATTCTACCTTCCTCAGTCTTTCAAAGCCAGCGAATACATTTTTAGATAAAGGCTCTGGCAAATAGCGTTGAGTGTAATTGACATCACCGTGACGAACTCCAGAAAGGTCATCTCGCTGGATGCTGCAATTCGTGCACATTTTTAGCTTGTGGCCATCAGCACTAAAGCACAAAATAAACCAACTTGAAAGAGTTTGAAATTCTCTGAAGACAAGGCCTCTGGTTCTCTAGAAGGTAAAAAGTGATGGCTTTTTGACAAAAGGGGCACTGGAGAGTGGCCAAGAGGGACATCTGTGTGGGTTTTATTTAAAGAAAAAGAGACAGAGACCAAACAGATAACAAATCTCAACCTCACGTGCACTTTGCCCATCAGCTTTGCCCTGTACTTTGCTTATTAGCCAGAAGATATCTAAAAGTGGAAAGCAACTGGAGATAGGGATCTGCTTGGCCCGAATGCACTAAGATTTCACCTTAGGCTAAGGTAGCCATGTTTCACTGAAACTTGTACAGGCTGCATTCGGACTTGACAGAAGCCAAACTGCTTTCTGTTTTTTACCTTCCCACACTACAGTGCGTTGGGTGTGAATATTCTAGGTGTGTTTGTATGGGATTAAAATATGATGGTGTCATCTAGTGGTCAGCTAAAAGTTTTTCTTTTCCTTTTTAAAAAATCTTCTTCTGGCACTTTTATTTGTGGGTTTTCATCATTGATTTGTAGGCATATCTGAACTCAGCTGAGCAGAATTACTCATCACAGCCTGTGCCTGGGTCCTAACATTTAAAGAAAGGCACAACATCGTGGCCCTCAACTCCTGCTAACTGAAGTCAGTCTGCTGTTCCTCTTGTCCCATGGTGTGTGCCCAGTGCAAGGCTCTGCCTTTGAAAATATGAAGGTGGCAGGTTTGCATACAATCAGTCAAATAACTCAGCAGATTAAAGCACCTTCAAGCAGGTGCAAGGGGCTGGGGGTTCAATCCTCAGGCCTGCTATGCTGGCCTCACTCCCAGGGTGCACTGAGATGGCCTTTGAGACTGGGTGAGGGGGCATATGCCCATAATCCCAGGAGTTTGGAGGCTGTAAACAGGAGAATCACTACAAGTCCAGTGTAGTAGTGAGACCCTGAACACCCTGTAGACCCTTCCCTAAAATACAGAAAAAAAAATCAGTGTTATGTTTTAGAGAATGAGATTAGCAGTCCCAATCTGCCTCCTGCTGAGTATGAGTCCGAGAATAAGGCATCAATTTCTCTAAATCTCAGGTTGTTTAAAAAAATCATAGTAATAATAGGACTTAATATGTGGGGATGTTACAAACATTGAATGAGATATTTGTAAATACCTTTACATTAGGACTGGTAGTAGGTGTTATTGACCACTAGAAATTGTAACCATGCTGAGAATTTAGACATGCTTGTTCAGAGCACATCATCTGGAACTCCCTCCAAAGGATCAATATTTCTGAAAGTGATTTCTGGCAACACTATACATTGAGGTCATGTATCTCTGAATATTTTTTTTCACTGTTATATTCCTCGTGCTTAGAATAGTTCTTTGTAAGAGACACTCAAATCCTGGACAATTAATAAATAAGTAAGTTGCTGAATAAACATTTCCATTAACAGTTCCTTCACTTTTGATTGTCCAGTTGCAGTTGGCTAGACATATGTTTTGTTACTAGACATCTTAAAATTTAAAAACAGCAGAGATTTCAGGTGTTCTTCCCATTCCTTTATTGTAGTCAGATTATCTCTCTTACAAGGTGGAAAATCTCATCATTCTATTTCATATCTAAACACACCAAGACTTGAAAATGGAAGTTTCCCTGGATATATGCATCAGTGAGGTTTATGACAGATTCAATTCCAGAAAGAAGGTCTTCAGTATCTGTGTTCTGAACCACTGTATAAACTATGAAACAAACAAATTCCCTCCATTAGGTGTCTATATAATGCAGATTGATACTAAAACAATAGAAACGCTCCACGTACCAACTCCACCAACACTTTGCTTGTTCCTTGATTATTTCACAAGAACAGTGAAATTTAATAACAATGTAATGATAATATAAATAATGTAAAGGTATTTACAAATAGTTCATTCAATGCTAGAAGTATATATGATATACAAGGTACATTTCTTTGCTAAAATTATGCTGTACTAAGCACTACGGAGGGATTAATAAAAGCCAGATGGATAACAATGGTACTATGGTAATGACATTTATTACCTTTCTTTAGAAACAAATCAAAGAATTTCTACGAATCATACAAAGAAAACACTAATATCTCAGAGAACTCTTACATGTTTTCACCAATTATGTAGTAATGGCATTTATAGTAAGAGTCCAACTCCAGGTCATAAATTACATGTTTTGGTCACGTTTCTATAATTTCTCTCAGTCTAAAACATCCCTTGTTTTGAAAGATTATTTTGACTGAAACATCTATGAAGATTATGGGCCAGTCACTTTAGAGAATGTCACTCAATTAGAATTAAACCGATAATTTGCATTTGGGTTGGAGTATTACAAAAGTGACACTAATTTCTTCTCATTGAATTTATTTAGTGGCATAGAGATACTGATTTCACATAATTAAATTGCTACTTTAATATTTCACATAACTAAATTCTAACTTGTAATATTAACATTTATAAATTAATTTAAAGGTTTTCAGCAGGTTTTGCCCTTTGAAGCTACTTTCCCTATTTACAGAGAGTATTTTAAAGTTTTAACCCTCACACTGCATTTTCGCACTAGCTTTAACAAGTATTATTAGTTCCTTTCCTGAGTTAAAGTTTATTGCAAAGGTTGTCACATGAAAAATGAGTATTATCCCATTCTATCATTCCATTCACCTTCATTGGTTGACATTCTACCATAAGAAGAATTTTCTCCCACTCTATATATTGATTTATTTGTCTGAATCATGCAGAACCATCAATTATTTAGAGTCTTTTGCTACCATTATTTTGTTCTCTAAATTATCTCTTTTTGTGCTTGCTTTGGCAATCATATACTAAATTATCCCCTATTTGGCTACTAAGCAGCACTTTGTAATCTAGCATTTATTTTCTTATGGGCTTATTCTCATCATGCTTTGAGCAAACCTTACTTTGTGGCAGAAGGTGGAGCTACATGTCACTTTTGCTTTCCCTCCACATGCTGGTTCTAGGGTGAACCATTTCTCTGAGGACCCTGGTCACGTGTGTAGACAGTGTTTTATAGAAGCCAAAATACAGACTCTAAGTAGGACCATGACCATTGGTGTGTTGCTGTACCCAGCCCTTACCAGTGTGCATACAACTGTGTTCCTTCTTTTCCACTGCATATACTGAAAAACAAAATTCACATCAATACCTTATTCCAATCCAACAAAAGAGGATACATTCTAGCTTTTTACATACTTTTGTATTTTAGAAACTTTTGAGAAAATGATGCTTTATGTCCATATTTGCATTTCTAATCTCTAACACTAAAGACTAAGAAAACCCGCCCTATTATATTTTGATAGATGTGTTTATTAGTTTAATCCTGACACTTTCTAAAGGATGCACAGCAAGGAAACTTTCTTCACAGGAGCCACGACACCAGATGCTTACTTCCTTAGTCCTTTGCCTGCCTTAGGAACAGCCAAGCCTCCCAGGGAAAGAGAACAAAAAGGGAAGAAGGAGAGCTAGAACAATACCACTGATTAAAAACAACAACTAATGCTAGTATTTCCAAAGAAAAAAACAAAGGAACAAAATGTCTGACTGTTCATCTCACCCAATAAAGACATTTCCTAGAAAATCATTAGAAGTCAGCAATCTCTTCTTCCCCTTGTCCATCCTGCAAGGAGCTATATGATTTGCACGACTAATGTAGAAATAAAGCATATCATTATCCCAAGGGCTTCAAAAATGCTTAAAAGCCCAAATGTAGGGTAAATTATCAACCAAATTTATTATGATCTAGTAAGTCATCTAATTTGAATCTACTAATTATATGAAAGTCAATTTGTTCCAGTAGTTGTCAGGAGCATTTTTCAACCCCCGGAATAGAAAAAGCAACGACTTGCCTTTAGAAGAATAACTGGGCAGCTGTAATGAACTACACACCATGTAAAGGGTTCTTCATTATATAATTATGTTTGCAATTATTCCTCTTGCTCTTCAATTTTAAATGAGAAACTACAAGTGCTGGAAAGTAAAGAGGTAAACGGGAAAGCTAGGTTTGAAAAATGGATTGAGAATTTACAGTGTTTAGGGAGTATCTTGCTAAGCAGCCAGGATTTTTTTTTTAAGAAACAGGAACCTTACCCTCTCTTGGTCAACTAATTGGCACAAATTAAAAGAAAATATGCTTGAGTTGTGTGTCTGCTTATAAACCACCTTGTTTTCTCTCTTTCTTATTTTTTAAATGAAACAAGTAGCTCTCGATTAAAATGAACCAGACAGATCCCAGGTTGAATTGTCTCTTGAGAGTAGAGAAACACGATTCTTCAAGAGAATGAAAGTGTTTTATGCTTCTCTTTCATCTTCTGAAAGGTTACTTTTAAAAGTTAACTCCTAAAGAAAAACAGATGTGTCCAGAAATTAAGTATTCAAAGCCAGACCAGGAGAAATTCTCTGTGCCTGGTATAGAAATGGAAGAGGTGGATTTGGCTGCTGCAACAACCTCCCAGAATTGTTTGTAAGAGGAGAGCAGGGGGGCGGGGGACAGGAAGGAGGAGGGAGGGGCTGGGGCACAGATTTGTTTTCAGTCTCCATGACCTTCACAGACTGTGTTAGGACAAAACACCTGCTTCCTCTCATTGAGAGTCCTATGCTGGCGCAAAGATAAATGTATAGAAATAAGTGCAGGGTTTTTGCTTTCTTCTTTTTTTTCCTGAGCAAATGCAGTTGATTGCAAATATAACTTCTTTTTATTCTGAAACTATTTTCTCATTTTTAGTGAACGTCCTCTGGAAAATCACAGCACAGTGTTCAATGGAAAGTCGGGTCACTTTCAAATGACACACACTGAAAGCTAATTTAAAAATATACACATATGACAAAGTAATGACACAATGCACAAATCAAGACTCTGAATGATTATGTGTAACGCTTCTCTACCTGCCTGCGAACAATTATATTTAGGTTACTTCTTCACACAGGACTTTCATGTTAGAAGGACAGCAATAACCCTTCCAATAACACTTAAAGTCCACTTTTGTGAACCTATGCTTTTCTAAGGAGGCATCTGCCAAATGCCCATTCTCTTTTCTCTGCCTCAACGTTCCTCCATGTGCTTTTCTCATCCTCCATCTCTTTCTCCGCATCTGAGCTCTCCTCCCCTTTAGCTTTCCACTGCAAGTTGATACTTCTGCGTTTTGTAGCTTATCACACTACTCAAATGTGCTCAGTGTAGGTCCCCTTCAGGAAATTCAACTTCTCCCAAACTCACCTAGACAGAAATCTCCAGGACAATGTAGGTTTTCTTTCTCCTTCATATGACTTCCTCTATGATTTTTTTTTCCAAAACTTTTGTGTGCATTTTAAGTGATTCTCACTCCCTTTCCCTACTGATATCCTGGGTCATCTTAAAAATAGTAAGAACTGCATCTCTTCTCTCTTATTTACACTTACTACCTGTGTAATTTCAGTCAAATTATTAAAATTCTCCATGTGTTAAAAGTGCCTTTAATGATAGTTATTCCCTTTTTTATTTCAGAGATTAATTCTGATCTGAGTTCCCCTATACCTTTCTGTTGTTTCTTTTCTTCCAAAGCTAGTAATTCATACATTTCAGCAGAACTAGTGTCCTCTGCCCTTGTTCTGGGTGGGCTGGAGGCCTAAGATTGCACTTTGTTCCTTCTCTTTGTCATTTCATATGGCATTGACCTCTGACCTTTGGTGTAGAGCTTTGGTACAGTTGTAACCTTAGCACCTACTGAAATTCGGGTGCAGATCTACTGAGTTTGAGTTTATCCAGTTGTGCCTGGTTTGGGTCTAGCTGTTGTGTTCAGGTCCTTCCTGCTGCAGTCCTTGAAGTGCACCTTTTGTGCCCCTGGCCCAGGGGGCGCAGGGGAGCACAGAAGCTCTCCCACACACTAGCAGGGTCTGGGCTTGGGCTGGGTTGGGAGTTCTTGAGAGCACGGCAGAAGTTCTCACTTGGTGGGCTTTGGAGACGGGCTCCAGAGGGGGTGAGGGGTCCCGAGGGCATGGTAGAGTGTCTCACTCACGCTGTGTGCCTGGGTTTGGTCCTGGGGTCCCGCGGGCGCACAGGAGCCTGAAGCTCTCCCACACATTCCCTGGGCCTGGCCTTGGGCTGGTTCTGGGGGGGTCCCGAATGCGCAGCAGAAGTTCTCACTCACTCAGTGGGCTTGGGGGTGGGGCTCTGGAGAGGTCCCGAGGGTGCCGCAGAGGGTCTCACTCACGCGGCTTGCCTGGGTTTGGTCCGCAGAGGTCCTGCGGGCCAATAGTTGTTCTCTATATTATATAGCAATACAACCAGCTTCATAAAAGTATAGGTTTGGTGGTTCTCACAACTCACCTCTCAGTTGCCAAGAGACTCCACCCATTATTATGATAGGCTGTATTTTATAAAATATTAGTGTGCCTGTTTTTCTCTACTTTCGAAATGATCCTAGTTTTATAAATCTGTGTATTCTTTGATTTTCTTAGAGGTAATCAGGTATGTGTTTTAAGCACTCTTACTCCAGCATCAATAAACAGAAATTTACTGAGCTCTCTTCCCTATCCCTTGTTTGTTCACTCTAGAACACTTCATTCTCAACCCTTATCTGTTGAGAACTTCTTGGTCTAATGGAGTGCACAACATTTGCACAAAAAATTATTTCCCCGTATGAACTTTTCCTACCCTTAAGCATAAGCGATCACTCATTTTTCTGTATTCCCATAAAGCACCAATTCTATCTACCCTTATTTAAGTGTCCTAATGCAGTTAATTAGAATCCAGTGCTATAAAAAAGTCAAACTATATCATATTACTATAGTATTATATTGTGAAAGCTATACCATATACTACTTGTGTCTAAGCTTCTTAAAGGAAAAAAACTCTTCTACCCAGCTATTATTCCCAAAACTTTACACAGTTAATCAGTAAGCATATATAAAACAAATAGGGCCCTAAAGTCTTCCAAAGGTAACATACATCCTTAAACATAATCTTATTCAAGTAAGGTGTCTTAGTTAATTTTTACTCGTTGCTGGGACAAATACCCGACAACCAAAATGAAGGAAGGAAAGGTTTATTTAGCTCACAGTTACTGGAGGGTTCAGTCCATATTCTGCTGGCTCCAAGGCAAAGGACAGCATTTCATGCAGCAGAAAACAATGAAGAGCAGAGGAGGAGGAGGAGCAGCTGCAGCGTCCATCAAGCCTCTCTCTTCCTTCTGCCCTGACTGCGAAGATCAGAGCTCCACAGTGAAGATCGGAGCTCCCCCAAAGTGGTGTGGCTGCTGAGATCAAGGTCCTTCGAAGACAGACTTCTCCAGGGAAGCAGGGTGGGGCAGCAGGAAACCAGGCAGGGCGGCTTCCTGCCTTTCTCAATTCCTGGGCCCTGCCCACCTGAAGGGCGAGGCCCCCACGCTACGGGAGCTGATTCAGCCAAGTTGACACAATGTATCAACTAACACATAAGGGTAATTTGAAATAAAGACACTCACAGATTAATTGATTGATTTACTTTATACGAATCCTACACACTATGATCACCATTATCTTTATTTTATTTGTTACAGCAACTATTTTATTTTATGCTTCAAATAGATAAGACATACACTAAGTGCTTTCCACATTTATATAATTAAAATAGTAACCATAGTTTATTAACAAAGAAGTAAAGAAAAGCTACCTAAGGCTTTGCTATAGTCTGAAAAATGCTGAAGGGAAGGCACATTTGGAATGGAAAGGAAAACTTAAAAATCCTGCATCCTCCAGCATCTCTCTTTATAATTTACACAGCCCTTGGAGATGTTTACAAGGCACTTTTCTCCCCAAAGGAAGCTCTAAATTCCACCTCTCTGTGTAATTTCTGACAAGCTCCCTCTTCAATTTACCTTCATTTTTTTATCTGTAGGATTTTGGTTAAATTATAAAAGCTCACTGTGCCAAAAGTTTCTTACCAATACAGTGTGAATTGTTAGTGTAGATATTCAGTAATGAACCCAGCTACAATAAAGGTAAGCCCTTGCATTAATACGTTGTTATGGTTTGTGTCTAGCTTTCCCGCCCCCCCAGGCCTCATGCAGTCATAGGGCAGACTTCTAGAAGTGATAATTTGTGATCCAATGCTGGGATTATGGGTATGAGTGCTACACCTGCCCTAGGGCGGATAGTCTGGATACAGCGTAAGAAAGGAAGAGAGAATTGTTCTCTGCCTCTGCTGCTGCTTATGTTGATGCTGCTCCTGCCTTTGGCTCTTGCTGTTTTGCTGTTTTGTACCACCACAAACTGCTTCCCTCTGCCACGTGCCACTCTGCCTTGGAGTCAACTGAGTATGGACTGAAACTTCCCCAACTGTGAGCTAAGTAAACATTTCCATCCTTAACTTTGAATGTTGGGTATTTTGTCCCAGCAACAAAAGAAAAGTAACTGAGATGCATGTCTAGATATGTATCTCTCGTATAACATGTCTGATGGTAGATGATGAAACCCTTTGGCTTGGGAGACAATAGAAAAGCATCTTCTCTGTAACTTTCATAGCTGTGCGCTCACTTACACAGGTGGTTGCTTCAGATTCAGTGACTCTGTCCATAGATAAAGCTAGCGAAAAGAGGTAACTAACATAAACCTTCCCACAAAACTGCAACTAATACTGTTTAATAACTAATTGTGCAAAACTGTTGGAAGATTAGTTTCTAAAGTGAATAAATTTCACTTGAATGTTTCACTAATAATTTTTTTTCTTGCTAAAAAAATAAGAAGAGGAAAACAGAGCATTGAAAACAGAATTTATAATGTCTTCCACACTGTTTTCAAGGAAGCTAAAGAGGTAACAACTCTATAATATTTACCAGAATGCAAATACTAAATGTTCTCTCTCTCTCTCTCTGCATCTCTAGGTTCTGCTCTCTTCTCAACTTATTTTCTCCTCCAAGTACAGATCCCATCGCTGATCTTTTACTCTGGTATGCCCTTCTCCTGCATATTGTGTAGGATGAGTCTCAGAACTCCTGGGATGTGGTGCAGAGAATCCCCCAGCTTGCCTTTACTAGAGAGAGCCAAGGGAGTTTTGGAAACAGTTATTGTATTTTCCTGTCACAAACTCAAAGAAAAAAAAAGTGACCTAAGGACTATCAACTTAAAATGCTCATTTATTTAGTACCTTGAGCTAGCAGATCAGAGGTAAAATTTGTTCTTTCCCATTGGCAAGGTGAAGAAAAGATGTGCATAATAAGGCATATTGAGGTCATCTACAGTGCTTTCAAACTTTGAAAAATAAAAGCTTTTGAAGTCTATAATTAATAAGCAGCATGTTAATGAGGACATTACAATCTTAGAGGTTCCTTTAACTTGAGTGAGTCTTTGATGTGGAAGATCAGGGGAATTTTCCTTGACTATTTTTTATTGTAAATTCTAGATAAGCAAAATGATTGCATGTTACTACATGATGGGCTTATTATTTAATTCTCCCTCTTTTTAAAAAAATTCAGACTACTTAGCTTCATCAAATAAAAATACATCTAATTTTCCAAGGCCAGGCCTTGTTTTCATTCAGTATCAAAACCACTTGATCCAACAGTTGTTGTAACAGCATCATTCAGGTTTGGAAGATTATCTGAAATTACCTAAAGTTTATCTAAGAAACTGCAGAATAACTCATAGAAAATTGCTATATAACACAGGTACGATCCCAAATCTAACAATTGAGTTTTGGTTTTATTCCTCAGACTAGAGGCCTTTTTGATAATAAGTTCCCAAATCTGGAGGGCTATTTGTTTTATGGAGTTATGTCCTCCACCCATAAATCAATTTTACTAACCTGTGTAGAAATAAATAAGCCTATCTCTCTCTCTCTGTCTCTCTCTCTCTCTCTCTGTCTCTCTCTCTCTGTCTCTCTGTCTGTCTCTGTCTCTCTGTCTCTCTGTCTCTCTCTCTCTCTCTCTCTCTCTCTCTCTCTCTCTCTCTCTC
>NW_004524606.1:16099629-16147582 GCF_000260255.1 Octodon degus
TCTCTCTCTCTCTCTCTCTCTCTCTCTCTCTCTCTCTCTCTCTCTCTCTCTCTCTCTCTCATTATTGTATTTCCCAGTGAAGCAATAGAGGTCCCTCTTCCTACTGTAGAAGGAATAGAAAACAAGAATTAGCTTGTAAAGTTTCCTGTCTGACCTTGCCAGATTCATAATTGTATAAAAAATAAAGAAGTACAAAGCTGGAAATGTACTCAAAACAGCTATTCAAGGACACTGGGCACAAGAAATACAGTACTGTAAGTTCTTGAACAATGAGAACTGTGGCTTTCCTGAGGCCATTTTGTACATGCAAATGCAGGCAATTAGAACACAAACATAATTAATTTGCTTGGTAGATGAAACATATTAGAATTGAGAATGATAAAGTGACAGACATTCTAAGAGGCAGTGAACAAATGTTGGAAATAATACCCAGAGAAGTACCAAAAATACAAATAAAAATTATTCTGGGTCAGTTATTTTAGAAGTGAGCATCTAAGAGATTAGCAAAAACAGCATCTGAAACATGAAAAATAATAAAAGCTACTGCATGTTCAATGAAGCCTGAGTCATTGATAGATTTCAGGCTGGACACAGCAGAAGAAAATATTAATGAATTAATGATAGGCCAATAAAAGTCATCCATCCAAAACCCAATGTGAAAAAAAAAGAAAAACTGTGGAAGAAATAACAGTAAGAGAATTGTGAAAAAACTAAACTGTCAATATAAATACATATATAATTAAAATCAAAATTATATCTACAAAAGATACAAAAATGTCATGCCACAGTACAGTGCAGTAAAACTTTTGAAAATCAGATACCAAGAGAAAAGTGTTTAAAAAGTCTACATAATAGAAGAAAGCACCTAACTTCAGTGGAAGTACAGTGATAACTGCTGTTTATCATCACAAATTATGGAAATAAGACATAATAAAATGTCAATTTCAAAATAATGAAAGAACAACATCAACTTAAAAATGAAAACATCAATCAAGAATGATTGTGACCAAGACTGCATGGAACATGCCTATGAAATGTTTATCATTCAGCTATTAAAAATTGTTGCTGATCTCTCTCTGCACAGTATAGGGACTTTCTTAATTTTTATATGATTACGTTTTGGGAGGTTATCTGCACCTTCAGCTTTTTTATTCATTTTCCACTCTAAAACGACAGCCTCTTTTAAAAAGCGTTTCATTTGATTAGTGAGAGATATAATAAATTAAAGGTAGAATTTTAGCATAAAACCAGAAATCTCAATACTAATGACAACATAGGAAATAAATAATAGGGGCCAACATAAAAGAATGCTGGATGTCGCAGTAGATCTGTTAGTTTTTGCAGTACATATTTTAATGGCTTAAAGCAATATTTTGTTAAGTTTACCTTCTAATACTTTGGCTTCACCAAATCTCAGTGGTGAAAGCAAGGATCTCCTGAGATCTGCTTAATGTTCGGATTGTCTATGGTATGATAAATTTACTAGGCTTGAATTATATGAATTAGTCTCTATTTACTCACACATGTTTAGTAACACAGTAGGCTTAGAGGAACCTTCCCCTGGCTGGCTCTTGTCTACTCTGCGTGATCTTTCATTCCCTGAGAGCCTGGTCCTGCTCTCCACAGGTAATGTTGACACCATTAGGGTGACATCATTACATACCATTTTTTACTCTCTGGTAGGTAAACATTGCTATACTCTCATTGGCCAACAATTTCATAAAATATAATTGTAAAATACATTATCTATGACATAAAAATAAAAATAGCTGGATAATAGTCTTAAACCACACCAGATCTGTAGTTAAATTATCAATGTATGATCCATTCTCTATCTATGGGTTCCAGGCCCACAGCAGCAGAGACAATATTTTTTAAAAATTGCATCTCTACTGAACATGTAAGCTTTTTTTTTTCTTTTTGCTACTCTTCACCAACCAAGTATCTATTTACATGATGCTTAAATTGTAACAACATGCCTTAGTCTAGAGATGATTTACAGTGTATGGGAGGATGTGTGTGGATTATATGTGGATACAATGAGATTTATATAAGAGACTTGATTTTATTTTGAGGTTTTTTTTAAAATTTTATTTTAGGGAAGGGTCTACAGGGTGTTCAGGGTCTCAGTATTAGATCAGATTCATAGTGTTTCTCCTGTTTACAGCCTCCCAAGTGCTGGGATTACAGGTGCTGTCACCAAACCCAGTCTCTATTGTCCTGTCAGCATGCCCCGGGGGCAGGAACGGCACAGCAGTCCCAGGGGACTGAATGCCGGGCCCATGTGCCTTACTCCTCTGAGCTATTTGGCTAGCCCTATATGAAACTTGAACATTTGGATATTTTGGTCTTCAGGGGAATACTGGGGTCACCTTGAAACTACAACCACTACTTTACAGATAGTTATAGACACACATGAGAAGATAGAGCAGACAAAGTGGTATGGAGTGCTTCACATATTTTGAGGTAGAACTAAGAATAAAGGAGAGAGAAGGCCATGGATAAAACACTGAGAAACATTGGACATTCTAAAACAGTAGAGAGAAGCTTTATAAAAGAAAAGAAGGAGAGAAGAAACAAAAATTTGATATACTTATTCATTATTGTATAAGTACTACCTGAGGGTACAATTACAAAATAATAATTCATTTTCTTTCTAGTAAATGAATAAATGACACTAATAAGGGGTCTAGAGTACTATAGAAAGTATTAATATGCAATGTATTATTAGAATGTAAATACTTACTTAAATGTCCAGAACCTTAGAAAAAACAGAAAGTAAATAAAATACAGTAAAACTATCATTGGGAGAAACACACACAAAAAAAGACATAACATATATCATATGCTGAATAATTACCAACGTAAACCAAATGGCAAAATTTTTTCAGTTTATTTTTTATTAGTATATGTTTCCCATGAGTGATGACCACATTATTCATGGAGAATTTGCACCTGCACCTGATACTCTGAATTCTTCCTTCCCCTTCCTTTCCTTGCTCTTTAACTTTTCCCCATTCACAAAAGCTTTTCTTTGCTTTTCCCTTCCACAATCTTTTTAAAATCTGTTTCCCTTGCATCCCTTTGCCATTCCCCTAGTTTATTTCCTTCCCATTTGAACAAGGTCTTCCTACCTCCCAATATCAGCCTTCTGTTTTGCTCCTTATTTATCCTTTGGATTTCTCACAGAAGAGGAACAAAGCAATATTAAAACTGTTGTATCTGACTTATTTCCCTTACAATTATTAACATGAGATGAATTCATTTACATAAAAATGTCTTAAGTTCATCCTTTATGGCAGTAGTAATTAATTTTGCATAAATACCATATTTTCTTTATCCATTCATCCATCAATGTGCATTTGGGCCTCCTTCAAGATTTAAATATTATAAACTATTCTGCTATAAACACACCTATGCAGTGTGTATGCACTGTGGTGTTATGCTTTTAAACCTTTTGGAAAGATACCTATAAGGAAAATAGCTGGGTTAAATGAAATATCTAGTTTTAGGCTTTTGGTGAATTTCCACACTAATTTACAAAGTGTTTTTAGCAGTTTATATTACTACCAAGAATGGAGAAGGGTTTTGTTTTCCACATAGCCTTGCCACTTTTGCTATTGGTCTCTCTCTCTCTCTCTCTCTCTCTCTCTCTCTCTCTCTCTCTCTCTCTCTCTCAATTTTGTGATCATATCCATTCTTTCTGGAGTGAAATCGAATCTGAATATGCTTTAATTTGCATATCTTGAATAATCAGTAATGTTCAATATTTTTTCATATGTTTATTTGCTGTTTTAACTTATTCATCTGAAAAATATCAATTCAATTCAGATGAACATTTTTGAATTAAAATTTTAAATTTGGGCATCTGATATTTTGACTTCTTTATATATTCTTATATCTAGTCCTTTTGCTAAAGAGTAGATGATGGAATTGTTTTTCCCATCTCATGAGTTGTCTCTTCACTCAGTCAGAATTTTCTGTTGCTCAGAAAAATCATTTTAATTAGATATGCTCACAATTGTGGGCTTCTTTGTAATGGTTCCTATGAAATTGGGGTTTTATTCATAGTCTTTCGTGACAGCTATGTCTTCAAGAATTTTACCTATTCTGTCTTGCAGATTAAGAGGTTCTGTTTTAGCATTTAGATCTTTGATCCATTTTCAATTTTAGTATTGTGCAAGGTGTGATACATGGGTCCAGGTTTAATGTTTGGCATGTGGAAAGACAGTTTTCTAAACAATTTATTAAAGATATTATCTTTCTTTTAGTGAAAATGTTCGGCCCATTTGTCAAAGATCAGATAGCTGGTGTTCTTGGAGTTGTTTCTGCATATCCTATACTGTTTGATGATATTTGAATCTGCTTTTGCTCACTACCACCCTATTTATAATAACTGTGCCTTTGTAGTATGATTTCAAATCATGGCCTATGATTTCAAACCAAGGCCCCCTGCCTTGTCTTTATTACCCAAAATTGCTTTTGAAAGTCTAGATCTCTTCTGATTCCATATACATATCAGAATTGTTTCGTCGAGTTCTGAGATTTGGTAGTTTAATCGATTGTATTAGATCTGTATGAAAGTACTGGGAATATGGTCATATTTTCTACATGGGTTCTGCCTATTCAAGTGAGGATATCTTTCTATTTTCTGATATCCTCTTCAATCTCCTATTTCATTGTATTATAGATTTCAAAGGAATTAACTTTCATATCCTTAATTACATTGATTCGTAAGCATTTCATTTTTCTTGATGACCTTGTGAAAAGTGTTGTTTCCCCAATTTCTCTCACAGTGACGTTGTTTTTTTGTGTACAGGAATACTACTGGTTTTTGATTGCTGACTTTCTATCCTGGTATGATATTAAATTTGGTTATTAATCCTATAAGTGTTATGGTGGCATTCTGGAGCATTTCTATGGAAAGTGTTATGTCATCAGCAAATAATAACTTCTTTTCCTATTCATATTCCTTTGATGTTTTTCCTTGTCTAATTTCCCTGGCTGCTTTCAGAGTGATATTGAACAAGAGTAGAGATAGTGTGTATGCTTGTCTTCTTCCTGATTTTAAAGTGAAAGGTTTGAGTTTGTCACCATTTAATATGATGCTGGTGTTCGTTTGTCACAGATGTTTTTCTTATCAGATTCAGATAAAGTCCTTCTGTTCCAATTTTTCTGTGAGGTTTTTATCATGAATGTGTGTTAGACTTTCTCAAATGCTTTTTCTACCACTAAGTTACACATATAACCCTCAAATATTTTTTCTGCATCTGTCGATATGATCATGTAGTTTTTGTGATCAGCTCTGTTAATATGGTATATTACATATATTGATTTGCATATGTTAAGCCATTCTGGCATCTATAGAATGAATTGTGTTTGGTCACAGTGTGTAATCTTTTTGATGATTTATTGCACTCTGTTTTCCAGTATCTTATTAAAATTTTTGTATCTCTGTTCATTTAAGAGATTGGCCTGTAGTTCACTTTTATGGATGAGTATCTCCCTAGATTTATTATTAGAGTCATTCTTGCTTACAGAAATGACTTTGGAAATACTCTCTTTCAGTTTCATTACTTTGAAGAGTAGTAGCATTAGTTCTTCACTCAAGATCTTGTAGAATTCAGTACTGAATGTGTCAGGACCTGAGATTTTCTTTGTTGGTAGTTGTATTTATTACTTCTTCCATTTCAATGACTGATGTTAGAATTTTTAAATTTTTTATATCTTCTTGATTCAGTTTTGGTACTTCATATGTATCTAGGAATTTATCTATTTCTTTTGAATTTTCTATTAGATTGGAGGACAAATTCTCAAAGGAAAAACTGATGGTCTTTTGGACTTCTACAGAATCTTGTTTGATTTCATCCTTTTCATTCCTAAGTTACATGTCTTTGAGACAGATCTAATACAATCAATTAAACTACCAACTCTCAGAACTAGACAAAACAAATCTTTGAGACATGTAACTTTCTTTCTCTAAAGTTGAATAAGATTTATTCTATTTCATTTAATCTTATAATAGATAAATCTTCAATTCATTCCTTTTTGTATGGTTACTTTAGTCTCAATTATATTAATTTCTGCTCTGATCTTTATAATGTTCTTCTGTGTATGAACTTTCAGTTTAACTTGATTTTTTATTGTAGAACCTCAAAGTTCAACATTATATTATTTACTTGAGCTCATTCTTTTTCTGATGTGGGAATTCACAGTTACAAACTTCTCTCATAGGATTGCTTTCTTCCCATAAGTTCTGATATATCATATTGGCATTATAGTTTAAATGAAGAAAATGTCTAATTTATGAAACTACAGTTACAATTCACAGGTGTCAGTATATACAGTCAGTCAGGGTGAGAATCCTTCCAATTAACTGCTAGATTCAAAAATCTTCTGAAGATTCTCAGGATCATTACCTTACCAGTCTTCTACATATAACAGTATGGCTTGCCACCATCATGTTTCCTAGCTCTTCTCCTTTCCCTCTCTTAATTATTTAGTCCTCAAGTTCTTGCTTTCTTTTTAGTTGTATTATCTTTCTACTTGTAGTTCTTCTTTTGAGTTCTTATACTAGGGAAACTATATGATATTTACACATATGTGTCTGGCTTATTTCACTTATGAGTATATCTTCAAGTGGAATCCACTTATATATAAAGGTTTCAAGTTTATCATTCTTTATAGCTGAGTAATATTCCATTGTATAAAAATACTACATCTTTTCATCCATTCCTCAAGTGATGGGCATCTTGGTTGTTTCCAAGATTTGGCTATAACAAATGCTGTTGCTATAAACATAGACTCAGATGTGTCACTATGATATGATGTTTTCAGATCCTCTGGGAAAATTCCCAGTAGAAGAATAGCTGGTTTAAAGGGGATTTCCAGACCAACTTTTCTAAGGAGTCTCCGCACTGATTTTCATAATGGTTGTACTAGTCTACATTCCCACCAGCAGTGGAGAAGGGTTCCTTTTTCCCCACAGCCTCTCCAACATTTGTTGTTGGTTGATTTCTTTATGATAGCCATTCATTCTGGGGTGAGATGATATCTCAATGTTGTTTTAATTTGCATTTCATGGATCCAACAGAAAAGTATAAAAATGAAGTATAAGAAGTAAAGCCATGTTCTTATGTTGAGCTGTACGGCACTCAGGTCAACAACTTCTGACATTGCCAGTCAAGTGGAAGACCCAATACTATTAGGGACTACTGGACTATTTTGGAATATTTGCTGAGTTCACATACCTATAATATTCAAATGACAGAACTAAAAAAAAGGGGATGCAAATGAATGTCCATTTTGTATCTGTGTATTCAAAATGGTTAGGATAGATATATAGTTACATTCTCTTAATGAATAGAGGGATTTGTTCTAATAGTGTTTGTAAATAAGATATCATGTCTGCATCTTATACAGCAAATAACCACTAGGAAGAGAATATTCAATGTGTTAATTATTGAAACTGTCCTACCAATTTGGTTTGAAACTGACTCATTGCTATTTGTTTCTCAATAAAATTATGGAAAAAAAAGAAAATGTCTAATTTATTCTTGAAATTCAACTGTGACCCACTGGTTGTTCAAGAGGACATTATTGATTTCTATGCTTTTATGTAGTTTTTGTGGTTTATTTGCATTTATTTATAGTTTTGTTAGACTATGACCTAATAATGTGAATAGGGTAAGAGGCATTTTCTAGTATGTATAATATGTGTTTTATTTTAGAGAATGTCTCATGTGCTGCTGTAAGAAATATGTATTCTGTTGTTGGGTGAAATAATATAAAGATATCCATCGAGTCTATTTATTCAGAGATATATTTCAGCTCTCATATTTCTTTGTGGATTTTTGTTTAGCTGATCTATTTATGACAGTAGGGTGTTGAGGTCCCCATCACAATTATGTTGATGTTTATCTGATTTCTTATATACATTATTGCTCGGTTTACATAATTAGAGTGACAATATTTGGTTGGTAAAGTTCACTTTATCTCTTCCTGTTGGATTGTCCCCTTAACAAGTAGGTAGTGACCTTTATCTCTTTTGATCAGTCTTGGCTTGCAATCCATTTTACCTGCAACTAGAATAGCTACTCCTGATTTTATTATTCTATGTTTCTTTTGCATGGAATGTTGTTTTACCTCCTGTAACTTTCAGTCTATGTGTTTTTTCTACATTAAATGGGTTTCTTTTATGCAGCATATTGTTGGATCTTGTCTCTTGATCCATTCTGTGAATCTGTTGTTTTTGATTGGTAAATTGATGCTATTTACATTAATGGTTGTAACTGATAGGCATCAACTTATCCTTGTCATTATATTACTTTTCTGTCATTGGTTCCCTTTCTGTCTTTTCTACCTAATTGCTTGTCTTGCCAAGTAGGTACTTTCCACTCTAATTATTGGAATTATTGTCTTTTTCTAGGATACCCTTAAGAATGAAGTGCTTCCACCTAAGTCTACAGGGTGGATTTTAAGGAAATAGCTGTAGCTCTGTCCCACAAGTGACACCTAGCCACCCGTAACTGTCACGGTCATTATGCATGACCACAACACACTAGAACTTTGTGCGATATCCTATCCTCAAACTGTTAGAAGTGCTGGTTATTTACTTGCCATTCCAGTATTTATCTTATGTTTTACTCTTAATACTTCTTTGCTATCATGAAAACTTTTTCTTAGTTCAATTGTTTTGAAACATTTAATTTTCTGAATATTGCTTAATCTTAATTTTTGTTCTAAGATTTATACTGTATCTTTGACTTACAATTTATTTAAAAAGACATTGTATGATATCTTCTCCTAGTATTAGAAACTTTAAAAGTATATTTCCATTTTCTGTTGACTTTATATTACTTCTTCCCTGTCTTTTATACACACATACACACACATATATGGGGAAAAAAAATACGTGTGTAGCCCAACATAAGATTGGTACTGTTTCATAGAAATCAGGAATGACCTTTAAATAAGGGTTCATCTAATATATTTTTATATAGTCCTGCATAACTATCGTATTGAGAGCTCTTTATTGTTCATCCAGGAGCATACTGTAACTTCTCTTGCCTTTTGAATTATGCTCTTTGTTATCTCCTATATGCTACTTCTGGAGATATTAAAATATTTCAAGTTTGTATAACTAGAAAATCTTACTTTTAGTTTTCAAAGGTATGTTTGCTAAGTATAAAATTCAAAGAGGACAGATCTTTTCTTTCAGTCCTTTAAATAACCTAGTTTTTCACACACTTTAAATGTCTTTGCAAAAGGTTCATTTTTCTTGGAAATGTGGTATTATAAGTTGAACTAAATTCAGAAATTTTAAATTTTTAAATAGTTATTGCCTACTCCTTTCTACTTTGAGAATTCTAATTATATGAATATAAGTTTCTTGGTTTTGACACAGTGAACTATTATGACTGATCTGTAAATTCTTTATTTTTATTTTGGACAATTTTTATTGTTATATTCAGTTATGTTTGTAAATAATTCATTTTTAATTTGCAATCTATTAAAAATTTTTTTTAAAGAATGAAGTGCTGGTTTGATGGTCATGAATACCTTCAGGTGTTCTTTCTCATTTCTCTATTAATTTTGAAAGATAATTTTGCAGAGTACATCAATCTGGGTTGGATGCTGTTTTCTTCTAGGACTTCAAGTACTTTGTTCTAAGCTCTTCTTTATTTTAGGGTTTGTGTTGAAAATTCTTCTTGATTATGATGGGCTTTCTTCTATAGGTGATTTATTTATTTTATCTAACAGCATTCAGAACTCTATTCTTGTGTTGAACTTCTGGCATCTTGACTCTTACTTACATGGCTCTGCATGGCGTTTTTCTGATCTTGATATTCAGAGTTCAACAAGCTTCACTTATGTGTATGTCAACATCTATTTACATACTTGGAATATCTTCTGCTATTACTTCTTGAACAAGTTGTATAAGATATGTGTGATATTTTCTGATTTTTTATTCTTTCCATTTAATTGTGTATTAGCATTCTTTGCATTTTAGCAACTATTGAATTGATTTTTTCATGGACCCTTGGTATTTTCAAGAAACTCTTTATGATGATCACCAACCATACACCTGTCTTCTACATATGAATAGTCTATACTCACATTTGTTGACTCTGCTGCACATATTTACAATAGAATTTATAATCTAGTTTTTATTTGATTCTGTTTGATGGAATTCAGTTTCTATTTTGGACATTATAGCTTTCCTGTCCTTCCTTAGCTCCTCTATTTTTCAAATGTATATCTCTTCTAGACCCAATAATCATTTCCTTCATTATATTATTAATTCTTTAATTATCTGTGTAATTATTTTGCTTTGACTTTGTCAAGAGACTTATTTCTCTGCTTTGTTACTTCTGCTGCTTTAATTTCAGAAAATTCAGCTGGGTTGCTTCTGATTTCTTTCACTTCATTACCTACTGAATTTCCCTTGGGTGACATGGGGACTTGGGGGTGTACCTTGCTTCCATATTGTCTCATTGTTATGCTTATGTTCCCCTCAAAGATTCGTGCAGTCATGGAGTGGCTTCCGGAGTTTGTGATTAATTCATGATCCAATGCTAGGATTATGGGTGTGCATGCTACACGTGCCCTGGGGCAGATAGCATCTCTAAAATATAGGGGAAGGAAAGAGACTTGCTGTCTGCTGTCACTCTTCCTTTTTTGCTTTTGCTGCTTTTACTGTCTGTCTCCACCATGATCTTTTGCTCTCTACCGTATGCCATTCCTGTCTTGGAGCCAGCTAAGTATCGACTGAAACTACCACAATCTCTGTGCTAAATAAATGTTTTCTTCTTTAATTTTGGGTGTCAGGTATTTTGATTCAGCAATGAGAGAAAAATATGAAGACACTCATATCCCTTTATTTTCTTTTTCAATCTGTTTTCTGTATTGAAGATTGTAAATCAGTTTTATAAGTAGCTTTAGTAGGAGTGTTGAGACCTCATTAGAAACTACTACATTTCAGAGATGTCTCCTAGGTGTAGCTGGCTCTTTGCCTTTGACTGTGTCTCATCATCCTACCTCTTCTATTTGTTAGGGATGAAATGTTGCTGCCTGTTTGGCCTAACACCCAGTTCTTTGGCACTAGATTGTACTACAGTTTATGATACCCAGAGAACCTGGTTACTGGCATACAAGGAAGATAAGTTAATCACAACATCTATGTCACCTTGGTGAAAATAATAAAATCAGTAATAACAATAGCATCAAACACTGGAAAATGACATAACTGAATAGTTTCCAACCTTTAAACATAGGTACAAGATTTGTAGTTACACAACAAAGTCTAAGACAAATCAAAAAATATATACAGTAAATAGTCACTCAGTAGTAACAATTTTGGCCCTTTCCTCATAAAGAAGTGTTTGGTTATATCATGGTAAGATATAACTCACTACCTTCAGCTTAACAGGAGTAAATGGTAAGGATATAGAAGTATTTAGAAAAAAGAAATACATTATGAAAAACAAAGCAAGGAATATATGAATAATATAGTAAAATTTCCTGTTAAGGAGTGCAGAGAAATCAGTGGTACTATATAATAGACCAATGGGAAAAGGATAAATAATAAAGAGCGGAGATTAAACTAGAGGAAAAGAAAAAGAAAAATAAAGATTCTCATACTTGGGGAACAAGTTGAAAGATGAAAATTGAGAGAGAGAGAGAGGGAGAGAGAGAGAGAGAAATTAAAAAGAAGGCTTATTTGAACAAATAAAAAAGCATTATGAAAAAGGGGAGCCAAATGATACTTCTATCTCCAACCAAAGAAAAAAATTAGCAAAAGTTCAAAAACACACCAGTAGAGAAGAAAAAAAAAAAAAAAAAAAAACATTGTCCAATGAATGAGGAAGAAGCACAAAAACCAGGAAAGGAAAAAAAAAGGGGGATATTCCTGTGGATTACTAGGAGAGCATTTTTGCATAACAGGTAATCTTCTTTATTAATTTTATTGAGAAACAAATAGCAATGAGACAGTTTCAAAATGGATTAGTGGGACAGTTTAAATAATTAATACATTGCATATTGTTGTCTTCAGAGAGGTTATTCATAGTACAACATGCAGACATGATATCTTGTCCAAACACGATTAGTACAAATCTTTCATCTCATTGAATTAAGAGAAAGTAGCTGTATATCTATGCTACCTACTTAGTATATAGAGATATGAAATGTTCCTTCATTTATGTCCCCTTCTTTTGTTTAGTTTTGTCAGAGGTGGTTATTCCATTGCCATTTAAATGTTGTAGGTGTGTGAATTCTGCAAAATAATCCAATGTAGTCCAGGAGTCCATAACAGTAGTGGGTTATCTGTAGTACTGGCAATGTCAGAAGTATAACAGGTAATCTTTTACCTTACAAGTCACATTACTCTTTAACCCTCTTTGTTGTCTGAGTTTGTATGGAGGATTTTCCGTTCAAGATTACTTCACTCCATAATTCCACTTGTGGCAGCTGTTCAAGTTGGAGTATTGGACAAGGAAAGGTGCAGGGGCCTGGTCCTACAGCTCTTATTATGAATTTGTACTGGGGGCCAGCCAAGTAATTCAGTGGATTAAAGCACCTGCAAACAGGTGCAGGAACCAGGGGTTTGGTCCCTGGAGCACGCTGAGACAGTGATTGAGACTGGGCACGATGTGCGCATCTGTAATCCCAGCATTTGGGAGGCTGTGAACAGAATCACTACAAGTCCAATCTAGTAGTGAGACCCTGAACATCCTGTAGATGTTTTTACCTAAAAATAGAAATAAAAAAAGAATTTCTGCTGCCTGGGAATCAATGCTGGGCACTTGATATATATTCTGGTGTCTGTTTAACAGGTTTCCAACACCAATCAAAGCCTTGTGTTGACTCAGGATCCTGAGAAAAGAACTAGATCTGCTCAAGACTAATATGGGGACACTTCTGCAGGCCCAGTGCTTTTGCACAGCTTTGGGTACTTTCTCATGGACATTCAAAATACTGGAGACAAAAGCCAAACCCTTAACTCTTGCTGCTTACCTAGGCAAAGCATTGGTCTGTTTTATCAGGCAAGAATTGTGCCAGACAATCTGGAAGACTACAGGCTGGAGATTCTGATGCACACAGAGTGAGTCCCTCAGTAATAAATAGATGATGCCATAGTCCAGGTGTTCCTAGTGAATATTTATATGGATGTGGAAAGCTCTTTATGAAGCCAAGTTGCCTGAGGGATTGGTACTAGATGTCAGACAAAGACTCTGATGGATCTAGGGTTAGAGCAGGGTAGTGAGGGCTGGGTGCAAACTCAAGCAAGCCAAGTGTGTGTATATATCTTAAACCTGGGTCAGTGTTGGCTCTATTTGCTGGATGACTATCCTAGTGGGTGTGAGTGAGGGACTAACTACAGGTTCCCAGTGGTGACTTGTTTTTGCTCAGAGTCCAGCAGTGAAGATGCGGGACGCAAGCAGCGATTGCTTGACTGTGCTCTCAATCTAAGGTGGGGCAGGTTGAGTGGGAGATCTGCCCCTGATCACTCATCCCTGGTGTGTACCAGAGAAAATGCTACCACTCTGCAGCCTATTCTGTATTTGGAGAGGGGAAGATGAGAGAGAAGGCTTGCATACTTCAACTTTAACCAGTGAAGTAAGACGACTGCACTATGTCAGACCATCCAGCTATTTGAGGACTTCCCAAAATGACTATTCACGTGAAGGGTGAGGATGGCGGCCCAGCAGGACAATTCTGCCAGGCAGTGTCCTTCTTTTAAAGTCCATGGCTTTGTTTTGGTAGATCTATGAGTCTCTTCTTTCATATTGATTTTTGCATCAAGGCATTAGCTGTAACTCTTCTGCCACTTACCTGTGTTTTTAGTTGAACTTTTCTGAGTCTCTCCTGTGTGATTCTTCCTCCATTCAGCCATGTTGGATCTTTATCAAAATGCAGAATTGAGAGCAACTGTGTTGAGAAAGAGGGAAGCAGAAATATACAAAATGAGACAATTAAAGTCGTTAAAAAATTTATATATTTGTACAAATATGTTGAAATCCTTGATAATATAAAACATTGTTTGAAAATAAGGTTAAAAAATTTCCATAATAAACTGATTTTATCTATCCTGCATAAATTTTACAGAATATAGAATATAATCTAGTCCTTACCTTAAGCAAAATATTAATATTTAAACCTGATGAAACACTGTAAGTGAAAATGACAGATTAAAATCATTTATTGAGGGCCAGGGAGATAGCTCAGCACCATAAGTACCTGTGTGACAACAACAAGGTCCTGAGTTTGATCCCCAGTGCTAATTAATTAATTAAAAATAAAATAAACTCGGGGCTGGAGAGATGGCTCAGTGGTCTAAAGCACCTACTTAGAACAAGCTTGGCAAAGCATTGGGGACCGCGGTTCAATCCCCAGCACCACATGCCAGCCAGCCCGCCCCCTGGTGGGCTGAGCTGGCCCTCTCTCTCTCTCTCTCTCTCTCTCTCTCTCTCTCTCTCTCTCAAATAAATAATAAAATAAATAAATAAATAAATACAGGAATTTAAAAAAAAAATAAAAAAATAAAAATAAAAATAAAATAAACTCACTTATTGATACCTAAATGAAATCTAAAATGAAATTCCATCATCTAGGTTTTGATAATATATCAAAAGAAAACAATGTAACATATCACATAAATAGATATAAGGATAGAACTACATAAATAATCTGAATAAATGCATAAGTACTTTTGATAAAATTTGTATTTATTCATGTTAAAAATCCAGCCGGGGCTCAGGCCCGGCATGTAAGTGGGGCAGCCTGGGGCCACTGGATCCTCATTCTAGCCAGCACCCAGGCCAGATGTGGTATATAACCCTGTGGAAGAACTCCCTGCAGAGAGGCTAGAGGCAAGGCAAGACCCACCCAGCTAATCCAGCAGCAGAACATCTTGCCAGAGTTGCACAAGGGGTTCAACTCCAAGGGCTGCAGCAGGAAAAAGTGGTGCAAAGTAGCAAGACTCAGCCATCTCCGCCTGGATGAGTTTGAACTTGGTAGATCCGGACCTGGTACTAAGGTAATAATTGCACAAAAGCTCTACACAAAGGTCAGAAGACAGTGCTGTATAAAATGACAAAGAGAAGGAGAAAAATGCATTCTCAATCCCCGAGGCCACCCAAAACAAATGCAGGAGACCATAGCATAGAAGAGATTTGAAATCACAAGCCTGAAAACTCTGAAATAATAGTGTCTGAAGTAAAGAAATAACTGCAGAAACGATAAAGGAAATCAAATCAGAAATAAGTGCTGAAGTAAAAAACCAAAATGGTAACTATAATGAAAGAAATACCAAGTGCTTGTAAATAGGATATCATGTCCACATCTTGTACAGCAATTAACCACTAGGAAGAATGTATGCAATGTGTGAATTATTGAAACTGTGTTAATTATTGAAACTACCAATTTTGTTTGAAACTGTCTCATTGCTATTTGTTTCTCAATAAAATTATGGGAAAAATAAAAAATAAATAAAGAAGACACTGATAAAAAACTGAGGAGAATAGAAAAATGATGGAATCTTTGAGCAATATAGGAAAGAAATAGAATGCATGAAGCAGATTCAAAGAGATATACGGGAAGTTAAAACCTCAACCACAAGCTGACATAACTGTCTGAATGAAAGTGAAGATAGAGTTTCAGACCTTGAAGACATCATTGCAGCTAGTGAAAAGGTAAGAAAAGTTTTCTTAAAAACAACTAGGATGCAGGAAAAAAATAAATCAAAATTTGCAAAAGATGCAAAGATGAACAATATAAGACTAGGCATCAATGAGAAAGAAGGAGTCAATAAGTAATAGCAGAAAATTTCCCAAATATGGGGAAACAATCTAACATTCAGGTAACCAAAGCATATAGAACTCCAAATACCATCAACCCAATTAAAACCACACCCAGATATATAATAATTAAGATCCCAGAAATTCAGCACAGAAACAGTATACTAAAATCCTCTAGAGAAAAGAAACAGATCACATTTAAAAGAAAACCCATTAGAACATTGACAGATTTCTCTTCATAAACCATCAAGTCAAGAAGAGCATGGAACAAAGTACTACAAATCTTACAAAAAAAACACATTCCAACCTAGACTACTATACCCTCCAAAACTCTCTTTCAAGTTTAATGGGGAAGTGAAACACTTTCATGAAAAAGAACAACTAAAAATTTCATGATGACAAAGCCAAACTTACACAGATAGCTAAAAAGTTTTCTAAAAGAGAATCAACATGGCCACAACTCCATGCATAAGAATGGAAAGAGCACCAAATAGCGCAAAGAATTAAACACAGGATAAAAAGTGGTATGCAACAGCTGCTAAATAACATGCCAAACATAAGTCAGTTCATCTTAATTATAACCGTCAATGTACGTGGTCTCAATTCACCAGTTAAAGGAAATATACTGGCATAGTGCATTAGAAAGCAAAATCCAACAATATGCCGTATACAACTTCATCTATCAATTTATTGGTTTATTTTCATAGTTTTGTCCAGCTAGTAATTTCAATAGTTCTACAATTTGTGCCTCAGGAACACAATGGTTTCCATTAATCAAAAATAATGCTTTGTCCCTGCTTTATGGCTTATTGACTCAGAAATAAATTTACTGCAAGACTAAAATTCAGTGTAGATGCTGCCAAAGTCCTTATCAATTTGAAAGTGGGGAAATTAGAGAAATCATGTACTAAAATAAGAAAAAGTTTGCTATACTGTACATATCAGCTTTGGAATATGCCTATAAAATAAATGTGTGTACATTGTTCTCAAATTATGGAATTATTTTAAAGAAAAAGACATTTAAATTATATTCCCATTGTTAAATGATAAGTTCTCTTCTAATGCTAAATAAGTATATAAGAAAACTAAGAAATCTTATTGATAATTATCACATTTTTCTGTTATGTTCTAGATAGTTCTTTAAAATAGGTATGTAATTGATAGATCTTCATTTGGCCCCCGATCTGCTTCTAGATTTTGAATTATTTTTCTTTTTTGTATTAATGTTTAGGTTTTGATTTTGGTTATGCAACTTTTACTGTTTTTCATGTGAAAATATGTGCTCTTGTATTTATCATTCTTTTGTTATCAACACTGCTGTGGTCTGAAATTTCACACTTCTTGTGATTTGTTAAATTCTAAAATCCTATGAGTAGAGTAGATTTCAGACCACTGTTCTTGATCCTTCATTTCATTTTTTTTAATTCAGTGAGACTTTTTGACGTGTGTGTATGTGCTGTGCACATATACACTCTGTTCTGCTCTCTATGTCATCAATTGTATGAAAGTTATGAACATTTTGATTTTATTAAAAAACAAAAAATAAATATTTCCTCCAAAACAGAAAAAATTCAAGAGAAAAAAAATCAGACAAAAACAGGTATAGAAGAATTTTATATCAAAATGATAAAAACTATTTGGGACAAACAAACCCATTGCCAACATCATACAACATCACAAAATGCTGAAAGAATTTCCACCAATATAAACAAAAAGACAAAGGTATGCTTTCTTCCCAGTGTTATTCAAAATACTACTCAAATATTTAGTCAAAGCAATCATGCAAAAGAAATAAATGAAAGAAGTATGAATAGGAAAAGAAATCAAACCATGGTCTAATTTGCATATGATATAATCTTTTACATAAAAATATCCTCCAAATGCCAAAAGCTCTTGGGTAATAAGCAAATTCAACAAAATGGCAGAATAGAAAATTGTTACCCCAGCTGTGAACCCACCAAGAGAAAAATCAGGAAAGAAATCCTTGCATATCAGCTTCAAAAGAAATATCTTAGAATTAACTTAATCCAAAAAGTGAATGACCTCTATAATAAAAGATATAGTACTCTAAAAAAATAAGGTAGAATTATGAAATGAAAAAACACATCACATTCACAGGCAGAATTAACATCATCAAGATGGTCATGTGATCAAAACTAGAATTAGGACAGTTCCACTTAAAATACCATCATCATTCCCCACAAATTATGGAAAAATCCTAAAATTTATATAGAACTAAAAAAAGACTCAGTATAGCCAAAGCAATCCTGGACAAAACAGCAAAGCAGAAAGCATCAAGTCCTAAATGCCAAGTTATATTACAAAGACAGAGTGATAAAACAGCATAGTAGCATCACAAAAACAGACAGGTAGACTAGTAGAATAAAATAGAAGACACAGAAATAGTGTGTCACACCTATAGCCATCAAATCTTTGATAAAAGGGCCAAAGACATATACTGAAGAAAGATAACCTCTTTAACAAATATTTTATCCATAAGCAGAAAAATGAATGTAGATTATATATCTTACACTGCACTGAAATCAAGTCAAAGCTTCATCACATAACTAGTTATAAAAGCAGAAACACTGAATCTGTTGGAAGATAAAATAAGTAAAATAAGTAAGACTCTCAAAGGCATAAGCATAGGCAAGGACTTTCAAAACAAAACCTCAGTTGCAAAAGAAATAAAAGAAATAATTCCAAGAATCAACAAATGGAACTATGTATATCAAATTTAAAAGCACAGCAAAAGAAATACAGCCCATGGAATGAGGCCAAACTTTTACCAGCAACTATTTGTATAGAAGAGTAATATCTACAATTTACAAACAGCACAAAAAATTTGTTCCACAAAAGAACAGACCAAATAAAAAATGCAGGCATTTGAGATGAATAAATATCTCTCAGAAGAGGAAGCATATAAAATGTCCAATAAGTCTATAAAACATGTTTGGTATCTTTGGCCATTAGAGAAATGCAAATTAAAATTACTCTGAGAATCCATTTTATACCAGAAAGAATAGCTATCATCATAGACAATACATTCTATTCTATGATGATAGAATAGAATATCAACCCACACTTGTAAGTTTTGGGGGTAAAGGAATCTTTCTATATTTTTGTGGGAAGGTAAACTGGTACAAACTAGTAAAATGATTAAGGAAATCAGCCTGAATCTTTTTCAAAAAGTTAAAAATAAAAGTTCCATTTAAGCCAGCTGTATGTCTCCTGGATATTTTTTAAAAAGGTTTAAAGACATTATATATGGTGTAACATAAATATCCATATGTAAAGCACCACAACTCACATTAGCCAAATTGTAGAAGCACTCCATATACCAAATATATAAATAGACTTTTAAATGTATTATGCATACAGAAAAGATTACCATTCATTCATAAAGAGGGATAATTTCTGATTTGTAGAAAAATCCGTGGATCTTGAGAATATAATGTAAGTGAAATAAAACAGAAATATGAAAAATTTATAGGAGAATAAAAGTAATTTTAAGAGAAAAAAAAACAGAATTACTAGTAGAAGACAGAGAGGCAGATACTTCAAGGTGAAAATCCATCTGGGAAAGGAGGGAAAAGGCTGGATGGAGAGGAAAGGAACAGTGAAATTTATTTATTTATTTTTATTTATTTTTATTTTATTTTATTTTTTTTGTGGAACTGGGGATTGAGCTTAGGCCCTTGCACTTGCCAGGAAAGTGCTTATTCTACTGAGCTCTCTCCTCGGCCCCTGGAACAATGAAAATTATCAAGACGTACTATGACAATTTCTCAAAATGAATACAATTATTATGGATCATGCACATATAATAGTAAAGATATAGCTACAAAAAAGAAAATAATGCACATTAGCGAACTTGGTATTGTATTAGAAATGTAGAGGGTACAATATTATGAAACCCATTAATAAAATTAACAATATAGATCTATCAGAAAAATATCATTTTTTCCAGAAATGCTGTCAAAACTTGCTAAAATAAAATATCTGTTAGTAATAATTTTAAAATATTGGCTAAAATATGAATCAGTGGCTATGTTTAAAATACAATCAAATATATACCTAAATATCAAACATCTTTATTCTGAAAACACTGGAGTCACTCACACTAACACCAGGACACAGAAAAGATGACTATGTTCATGTCTCTATAACACGATTTTCAAAGTATTTTTCAAAGTAACAATGAAGTAAGAAACTATTACAAGTATAAGAATTGAAAAAATAAATCTAGCTTGTATTTGCAAATACAATGATTAATCTTAGCATTATCAAGTGACTTATCACACAGTATCGTAACTACAGTTGATGACAATGATTGCACTTTTGAAAATTGCTAAAGTGGTATATTTTTAGTCTTATCACTATAAAAAGTTAAGTGTAGGGGGCGGGGAGATGGCTCAGTAGAATAAGCACTTCCCTGGCAAGTGCAAGGGACTGAGTTCAATCCCCAGTTCTACCAAAAAAAAAAAAGTTAAGTATATAATAATACATATTGATTATTTCAATTTAGACATTTCACAATTTATATGTAATATGAAATAATGTGTACTATCAACATATACAATTCTATTTGCTAAAGTAAATAAAAAAGTTTACAAAAATTTTGAAAGAGGTGTATGTCTTAATTGTAAAATGTTCAACAAAATAAGAATATAACAAAATCCTGAACATGTATGGACCCAAAACTAAACTTTAAATATTTGTACATGTCATATTTCAACACAGATAGATTCTCCATATATGACCTATAATATGTAGACCCATAAGAAGAGAAAGGAAAATCTATAATCTTAGTTTGTTTTAATTTTTATCTCCCAAGAGGCAAAAAACAGGATATAAAAAATATTTATGAGGACTAATGAATTGTATAACATAATTATGAATCTGAAAGACAGTTATCACCGACTATCTGCAGGAAATTGATCCCCAACCTACCCCCACCAAAAAAGTCTGCTGGTGTTCATGCCCTGTATATAAAATGGTATAGCTTTATTTTTGGTACCCGGTATTGAATTGAGAACCTTGCACTGGCCAAGCAAGAGTTTAAGCCACTGTTCCATCTCCTCAGTCCATGGTATAGCATTTTTGTAGAACCTCAACATCTCTCATTGTACACTTCGTATCACCTTTATGATAGTTATATACTTAATAAAATGTACTTGCTATATTAAAACTTGTTATACTTTTTAGGAAATAAAAATAAGCAAAAAAGCATAATCTCAAATTCAACATAGATCCCATTTTATTTTTCTAATTGACACATTGTTGATTGAATCTTTGCTGGAGCTAAATCCATGGTTGCAGAACTACAGAGAGGAGCTCTCCTACCTAGCCTTATGTAAAATCTACATCCACTTACTGTACAATATGGCAAAATGAGCTACAGTGTTTGCATATAGCAAGGCTGGAGAATGTTAGAAAGACAGAAATATAATGTACATTCTCCAAAATACAGTGCCATGAGGATGAACTCAGACAATGGAAAAATCCCAGATACTGTTCTAATGATTGTAAAATAAGCAACATGCTTCAGAATACCCCATAATTTGCAGGGCAAAACAAACTCAAATCATTTTTAATGTGAATGAAGCAAAAGGAAAACTTATACCTCTAACAGTATGTAGTCAAAATAAAGAAGGATGAAGCCACATACCTTTTGACAGACTCATAAAGCTAGAAAAAAAATAGAACGTTAAAAATGAAAAATAGTACACATTTAAAAGTGTAAATGTATAAAATATCACGTACATAGGCAAAAGTTAGTTATTTAAAACAATTCCCAGCTGCCATGCTTTAAGTAGAAAGCTGAAGAACACAAATTATAGATACATGAAATGAACAAAGAAACAAAACATTGTTAATCTTATTGACCTTACAAACAACAAAAGCACATGAAATTTGCTGGAGAAATAACAAGAGAAAATATTCTAGGGTAATTGGTATGGTTAATATTGATCCAGATGGGAATTTTGTGTATGAATATGTATGTAAGACTTTCTCAAGCCTTAGAATTTAGACCTCTCCACTTTACTGGATATATTACCACTCAGTTATTTTTTAAGAGGAACTAACTTTGACTAGATATATATTTTCTTTAGCACAATTACTATATCTATATCACAATACAGAAATTTGATTTATCTCCTATTGGCTTCTCAATATTGCATAGTTGCCTTTCTTAATTCCAGTATCTGCCCTTACTGTACCATGCCCTTTATGGATTACTAAACAACTGCTATAGCCTATACCCTACATACACACACTACCTTAAGCAGCCCTTCGTAGGTTGGTCATTGATAAGAATCATTAAGGCCGCCTATTACATCTACAGATTACACCTGGAAGTTCATACCAATTAGGTCTCAATTGCAGTCAGAAATCTTTCTCCTTTTCCATTTTCTCTCCTCTATCAACTGTGTCAGTGATACATATCTTCAGCCAGACTTGGAAGCAGAGCCCTAGGTGGTATGATTAATTACTAGTATGATTAATTACCATATCATGCCTTGTTCCATTTCTTCAACGTCCTTTCTGACTAGATCTACTAAGCATCCTACTTATTTTGAAGACTGAAAGGGAAAAGAGGTCAGAGTATACATTCAAGATAATTTCAGTGATATTAAAAGTTAAAGGAAAAAATTTTATTAAGAAAGGTAATGTATTTTTTTCACCTTCAGTGGAGTAAAAGCTCTGATAAACATTAGAAGTCTTTGTTAATTTTAGCCATAGGAAAGAAAATTAATATATATTGTTTTGGCTTGACACTTAATGTTCCAAGTATTTTAGAGGCAGTTTTCCCAAGTTGAGAGATGCAAACTGCTACCACAATATCTCCACCTATGTAGTACGAGACTGTTGTATATATTTTGTTGAGGCCACACGTTATTCATCCACTTGACATTTTCTGAATGCATGCTATGTACAAAGCACTCTACTCAGCTATTTTTTTCATAGTGTAAAGTAAGAAAAACATAATCCCTGACTAGAATAGCTACTGGAATTTACAGTTTACTGTGGGAGAAAGACAGGTGCTGGGTTTATATGTCTTTTTATATCAATGTGGCAAGTTACATAAGGAGAAGTTCAAGACACAATAATGAAAGTGAGTGAGGTTGGCGTCATTTTGGGCCCTCTGTGGATATGATAGTCAGAGCATATATTTTGCCTGTATGTATTTCCTTTTTCCCTCAGTTAAATCAGTAGATTCTATTTTTTCACAGAAGGGGATTTAGTAGAACAGAAGTGTGTGGTTACACACTGTGATTTGATTCTCTCAGGGACATGTCAGGTAATGTACAAGTACAATTTGCAAAGCAAAATACACTTTGAGCGTCACTATGTCAATGGGCCTGCTACAACACTATTGTAAAGCCAGCTCTCCTTCCTTTTGTTTTGAAGCACAAACCCCATGGCAGTTATTTTCTTTACAGATGGACAATGAATACATACAAAAACTTCAAGAAAGAGAATGATTATACCTAAGCAGGTGTGTGTGTGTGTGTGTGCGTGTGTGTGTGTTTCGTTTTGTGCAACACCCATAAATCTGGAGAACATCAGAAATAGCATAGCTGATCAGACAGCTCCCTTTCTGTTTCTACATAAACCAGGGGAAAAAGTTACATTTTTAAAATTTGCATTTTTACATTTCTAATTAGATTTCAGTAATTCTTTAAAAGTGTATCTCTATAAATAATACTCAGAAGGGAGTAAAACTCATTTGCATTTCCCCTGTGCAGTGAGTGTGCCCCAGGTCCTATTTCATCAGGCTCTTCTGGAGTAACTCATCCATTACAACCAATATCTGTGCATGCTTGTGACAACCTAAGACTGGTCAGGGTTTTATTGATAACTACTACCTCCACTGAAAGAAACCTATGTCTAAATATGGTTGCTTTCTAGAAAGGAAAAATGCAGACCCTCTTTACTGAATTTGACTTGCGAAAGCAAAAATATTTATAGTATGGCTTACAATATGGAAGTAAGCCTGAAAGCTTAAGATAGTCAACAAGTTCAAACTTGCACAGCTGCTACCAGTCAAAGACAGAAAAAGGTGGCCTAAATGTTCCTTTCTTATCCTATAAATGAATCAAATGATTTCAAGTGTGTACAGACTCCCACTCCTATGGACCTGCATTAAAATAGCTAGGAAATTTATTTATCTACCCCTGGACGCTGCTGTGTTCCATATATTGTCTTAGCAAATGGGACTTCATTTCAAAATAAAACCAATTCAACATGAAATATATATATATATATATATATATATATATATGGTTTGCACACTATAGAGAAAACAAAGATAATTCATGTATAGATATGTTGGTGTAAAGAGAGCACATAGCAAAGTATGGTCTCTCATTAGTGGCAATATTTAATTATTTGAAAAAATATATATTTATATACAACATGGTTAAGATAGTTATACACCTAGTTTCTCTTAGTTCATTGTGAAGAAAGGTTTGTGCTAATATTGTTTGGACAAGATATTATGCTTATAACTTGTACTCTGAATAACTATTAGCAAGACAATGTAGTATTTACTGTACATCTCCTAATACTCTGTTTTGAAATTCTTTTACTGTTATCTTTATTTTTTTTCTGTTTAAAAGTAAAGTAATATGGATAGCCCTTTCTGGTCTTCCTTGTGGCACAGGAAGTTTATACATGTAATCTCATGGAAAAGGTATTGGAATTCTAGTGATTTAATCCCAACCTACCAATTCCAGTACAACCCATGACAAGAATAAAGACATGAAGGCATATTTGTAGTTATGGGTGCCAAGGCATCCTAGTCCAGCACAGTGATGGCTATTCAGAAGAACACTTGTTGCCTGTGGCAGAAAAGACAGAGACCTGTTGAAGCATGGGAGCTGAAGGTCTGTTGAACTCTACAACTGGGTGACCTGGAAAGTCAGCAAACATGTCTTCATTCCTTCCTCACTGCTGCAACAAAATAACTCACAAGTTATAGCAGAAAGGTTTATTTAGGTTCAGTTTTTAGGGGACTCAATCCATGGATGGCAGGGCAGCATGGCAGAGGAGACTAAATTCATGGCAGGGCAGGCAGGAAGCAGAAGTCTGTATGGAGAGTCTGCAACAAATTGAAAACAGACATTTCATTTAACCCAAGATATTTTCCTTTTCCAAGAATTCATAACATCATTTCACAGTGATATTTGTATTACTCATGCATATAATAGCATAATTCACAATATCTAAATCTTAGAAGCAGCCTTATGTCCATCAATAGATGACTGTGGTTATTATACTCCATGAAGTACTATTCTTCCCAAAAGAAAAGAGAATTTGAGTCATCTCAAGTATGCACCTTGAGACCATATGTTAAAGCAAATAAAAAAGATACAAAAGCGTATAGGAGAAACACAAAATACGAAGGAAAAAAGATAGATAACATAAATTGGAGTTACATTTTTTGTAAATAGGAAGGGACCAAGAGATGGGAGGGAGGGGAACAAGAGGGGTAGTAAATTACAAAAAGAATTAAGATGTATATACTAGGGCTGGTGAGATAGCTCAGTGGACTAAGTGCCTACCTAGGCAAGTGCAGGGACTGAGGTTCAATACCTGGTACCACATGCAGCTCTGGCCCTACCCCTGGGTGCGCTGAGCCGGCGATCAACTCTGGGCATGGTAGTGCATGCCTGTAATCCCAGCCCTGGGGAAGCTGAAAACAGGAGGATTACTGTGAGTCTGAGCTGTAAAGTGAGACCTTGTACCAAAAAACAAAGTGTGTATACTAACTTGTCATGAGGGAAGTTCTCATTATGTACTGCAAATGTTTACTAATAAAAAATTAATTGTTACTTTTTGAAAAAAAGAATTTGGGAAATGTAACTACAGTTTAGATAAAGTGACATAGAGCAAATCCACTGCACTGAGGGTAACAATAATGATAAATAATAATAATTATATAATCTTTTTTCTGGCACTACTTGTGTGTGAGTATGGATGCTTTGAGCCATTTGTTTCAAGAAAAAGAAATATAATTCTCTCCTTTTTTGTTCTCTGCTATTTACTGGAATAAAAATGATCACATCTATAGAAACTTGCTTTTGATAATCTGTGGATCTGTTAATTATCTAAAATTTTAGTTTTCTATCAGTTTAGAAAACTAAACTACATGAAACTTCCAATAATGTGAGTTAACAATGAAAGATAAATTATGGAGAACTTCGTCTACCGTCCTCATTGTGGGACAGTCAAGAGCACACAGATGTAGAATCTTGAAGACTCTCAAGACTCTAGCTGCATCCAGCGTCTGCTAGCAAGACCCAGTGGTTTTATAAATAGTATTTATCTTCACTTATCAAAGGACTCCCATATGCACAGCATAGAAATAAGAAGGGAAAGCCAAACAATAGGTTTGATTGAGGCATGTGTAAGGTATTGTGGGACACCTGTCCTTTCACTTTCTGCAGTCCCTGAAAGGGAGTTAGGAAATAAGACAGCACAAATGTAAGAGCTCTCTTGAGGCTGCCTATATCTTATTCTCTCCCCCTTTTGAAATAAGACACCGCACCTGCTTTGTAGCCCCAGGTAAATGTGACTTCACAGCACACAAACAGGAAGTGGAATTGCCGTTATGATGATTCTGAGTGCAGATAGGGAAGCCTGGTAGCTCACACTATATTGCATTAAAATACTTTCCTCCACATTTTTCCTCAAGAGTTTCTCTCTGAGATATATTTCTTTTATGATCAATAGCATATTTCATCTATAAATTCCTGGTTTTTTTCTAAATAAGAATAATTACTAACAGAGGAAAAATACAGATTGAATATTTAGAACTACTTCTAAACAATAATTTATTTAATTCTTAGTATATGCCAGGTACGGTGTGATGCTTTTGCATACACTTGCATATATTTATTTGTCTAAAATCCACTCCCGTCAAGCGCAGAGCAAGCATGGTCCAACAGAGAGAGCAGGGCAGATTCCCCTAGAGGACTCTGGTCCTGAGTGCACCCCTCATCTCTCCAGCCTTTAATGCTTCCCACGCATCCCAGCCCGCAACATCGTGGTACAAGGATGAGCGATCCAAGCGTGCTCTGTGCTCGCTCTTGAGCCACAGAAACCGTCAGCATGCTACTGTGACTGTTGCATGCCACCAAGTTCTGGGGTAACCAATAACACAGCAAGGAGAGCGGAAGCCATGAGGAAACATTCAAGGAGGGAGTTCTGAGAGTTGAGAATGCACACTCTGTGGGCTCCCAAGCGAGCTCATTGACAGCATAGCAACAAAGCCAACATTATAATCACAGGAGCGCTGTGTTTGCTACACCACTGTGCTTTTCCTAATTAGGCTTAAAATAATAAAGAATAGGAAAGAGATCTTTCTATACCAGCTATTAAAATCCATGGTAACCAGAACTTTTAAAAATATGCAATATATGCTGTTAAAGTTTTTGAATATAGTTTGTTCTCATGAATAACTTAAATGCATTTCCAAATATTTAATTTAATGCTTTCAAAGTATTTCTTGATTCTTTGTTCCCACTCTCATGCCTCCTACGTTGGTTTCTCACTCTACATTCTACATATTCTCACTCCTTAGTCAAGAAGTTTTGTCCAGTTTTACTTTCTGGCTTATATAGAAAACAGGTGTAGCGAATACTCTTTTGGAAACCTGGCATGCTTCTGCGCTACAGATTCTGCCGTAGCTCCCGATGCCCACCGAGAACCGCTGCAGAATGGCACTGCTTCAGAAATCATTTTTATACTTGTAAAAAGGTAAACACTAATTTGTTCCCCATCCAAATTATGATGATATTCCAATTAGTTGAGTCCAAATTAGCTGTCTATTATTCTCTCCAAGATTCCCTGCCTCACTCAACCATCTCTGAGCAAACATCAGATGCGCCAATGTCTTGAGCAGTGTCAATTGGAACCGAAATGCTTCCAGTCTCTTCACATCATCACCAAATGTCTTATTAATTAATTAACGATGCTGTGAATAATAAACTATAAGTGTTGTTAAACCAGGCAAAAAAGAGTAGATGGGCAACATCAGTGATTACTCTGGACTAGCAGCATATCTCTGAACTATGCAGAAGAAAGTTTGTTTCTCTACTGAGCGTCAGAAGAAAATGAGAAGAAAAATAACATAATAAGAATCCAAAGAATGAGGTAATTGCTCTGATTGAATACTTTGGAGGTGTGATGTTCCCAGGTTGTTAAAGTGGGTTTAGACACAGAAAGCCCAAGTTTGCTGTCTACTGTTAATCTAACGAGGGAAATGCAGTCTCTTGTGTTTATTTTAAAGCACCTTTCAGAATTTGGGAGTAAATATAATTCATTGGACAGGGCACAGAACAAATAGGCTTCACAGTCTTCCCTGTCAGGTTTATGGTGCTGAAAGTAAAGGCAGAGCAAAAAGAATGAGTGTTTGGGATGAAATAGAGTGAGTAATAAGCGAACAATAAAGCCATCCCTGTTGAAAAGAGCTTTCCCTCAAGAGGATTGAAACGTAGACTTATTTTTTTCCTCTTCTGGTTCAGGTGAACACAGTTCAGGAAAACAGTCATTGCTTCAAGTGATTGATGTGATGCCTCGAGTCTGTTACTATTACTACAAGTATGATCTGGATGACTTTGTTTGCTTGCTGTTCTGGCCCTGCTCCTCTTGCATCAAACCAAGCAAATGGAGAGGAACATTGATCACGGTATTCATCACCTGCCTGATGGAGCCCCACATTCAGTCTCCCCCTGCCTTTACTCATCAATCTTCATTGTCCTGGTCAGAAGGTAACTTCTGCTATAGTGCTTGCCACCCTCAAGCTGAACAACATACAGCGGTGCTTTCATAGGAGGCTATCTTACTGTGATTGATTGGAGACCCATTTGGTTATATAAGAGGGAGGTAAAGAAGCACTAGGAAATGTTATAGAAATATTTTATTACCACGAATTATCCCTTGGGGCCAGTGAGATAGCTCAATGGATCAAAGTGCCTGCTTAAGCAAGCTTAGGCAAGTGTAGGCCTGGTGGACTGATCACCAGCACCACATGCTGTACCAGCCCCACCCCCAGGGGCAGGCTGAGATGGCCACAGAGTCTAGGCATAGCAGCACACGCCTGCAATCCCAGCGCTGGGGAGGCTGAAAACAGGAGGATCACTGCAAGTCTGAGCTGCATAGTGAGATCCTGTAACAACCAAATACTTTTTTTAAAAAAATGTTAACCCTCAGTATCCATGGGAAATTGGTTCCTGGACCCTCCCCCCATGGATACTATAAATGCTCAAATACCTTATGTAAAATGGCATAATGTTTGCATATGCCCTAATCACATACTCCTGTATTGTTTAATACTTAATTTAATCTAAATATTACATAAGTAATTGTTATACTGTATGGCTTAGGCAATGATAGCAAGAAGAAGTGTATGTGTTCACAATAGATATATTTTTTCCAAATATTATAGACATGAAATCTAAAGATGCAGAACCCAGAGATACGCAGGGCCAGCTTTATGAAAGGCACATAGCATGTTTCCCGTATATTATAATTGTACTTAGCTCATTCAGCTGTGAAATAAATACATGCTTTTCCAGGTTTTCAGATCAGGAAAGAGAAGTTCAGAGATGTTAATTTTCTAAAGCCTAATTATTTTATAGTTGCTAACCCACAAGCTCATAGAATATAAATCTTGCAAGCTTTGCCCACCAGTCTGTCTATCCTAGTGTCTGTCATACACTAAGAATCCAGTACTTGCTGAGTGATTAATAAATGAGTTAAAAATCAGGCAAAGGAAGTGAGGAGGCCCAGATTTATACCCAGGTCACTGATTACAAAACTCAAAATGGTCCCACAAACTCTTTTGTAACTGACACCGCAAAGTAACACAACCACAAAAAGAACAACAACACAATTAATAAGGGCTGAGAGAAAGAATTCGGTAGAGTGAGCCCCTTTATTGAACTTTTTAATTTTATGCCTTTCTGTTAAACAAAAACAGAACATGACTCATGAAGTTTTGAATTGTATCTTTACCATTGTTGTTCATGACTTGCTGTTAGACATCTGGGTAGAAGAAATGAGCTAATGTTGTAAATAAAACACTTAAATTAAAACTTCACATATCTTCTCAACTTATAATTAAATGTACCATATGGTTCTATTTTACTGAAAGTTGTGGTCTAATTTAATGTTTTCCTTTTTCATCAACAAATTTTATTGGTTTGTTCTCAATCATTTTTATGTCACAAAAGCAATTACTACCAAGGCAATATTTTGAGATTATCAGGCAGAAACAATCTCTTACCTGAAGATAAAAATATTAGTTTTGGTGTGGCGTTATCATTATTGAGGCTCATCCGTGAATTTAAAAAATAGCTGTTTTATCCTCACAATTACGTGTCATTTCAGCAAAAGTTCACACTTTTCTCCAAGTTTTATTATCTTAGTTTCTCTTTAGTTTGAATGCAATCTGAGATAAAATGCTGATTTCTGCACATTTTAACAGATATGGTTGAGCATCATTTGAGAGTGTCTTAAAAATGTCCAGTAAGCAAATTACAAATTCAAGACCAACTTTAATCATATGAAAAAGCTCATATCTTCAGGTTAACTTTCCTAAATAAGGAAAGTGCAATGTGAATAGTGTTAATTAATATTTAAAGAGAATAGTCTTTCAGAGAAAAATTCAATTTTCTGTCCACCTTCCTTCTGTTTTTGCAGACATGTCCAAAGAGTAAAATTGGCTTAACAATTCTCATGCCTAACAAGCTTAACAAGCTCTTTGAGTTTTTTCTAAGTTAGTCATAGTTTGTAATATTTGATGTATTCTACATAAAATTGGCCCTACAGACATTATTTATTACAATCTATGTGTCAATATGCTCTACTGCATTAATTCAGTTACTAATTTTCATTTTTAAATGCTCATTAGGCTCTGTAGCTTTACAGTCAAAGAATTGAGTTCTTCTTAAGAAATATAGAAAATATAAGCAAAGAACAAAATAAAAGATAGATAACAGTAAATAGGGAAGTAGATCTTCCACAAAAGAAATGGGGAACAAAGTGTGAAAAGAGCAGAGAGGAAGAAAGAGACCAAGATATGAACCAGAATTAACATGTGGCATCTACATGTACAAAACCCTCACAAGTCATGTAATCCCTATACACTAATAAAATTAAAAATTTCCCACAAAAGTAATATGCAAGCCAAGGCAAAGTTGTTTTTTGTAATTGTAACTCCTCTGAAAAGGAGAACTTGACGGAGGAGGAAAGTCATTGTATCGTAAATTTCAAGTTCCTGTTGCCAAAGAAGGATTCATTAAAAGTGAATACTTGAACTTAATAGAAACTAGGATTTATAGTGCTGACATAGGTTGTCTTAAAACTACAATGTGGAAGCTAAGAGAAAAAGGTAAAAGCAGTGAGGGGGAGTGAACTGCAGGTACTTACATGGGGTAGTCATTGAAATATATTAAGTAAATAGGCAAGTTCAATTTACCCAAAAAATGTTTAGGGGGTTTGAATGGATATCAAGTATTCCTCTGACTTCTGGGTATAGCAGAGAATCCACAAAGTCCCTAATCTAATGGATTCTTCTGTTATCTAATATATTAGCCATCTTTTAAATATTATGACAAAATATTTGAGCTAATCAACTTACAAGAGATAAATTTTTATTTTGGCTTTCGCTTTCATCAATTTTTAGTCCGAGGTTGTTCATCACTATTGTCTTCGGACCTTTGGTGGGCCAGTATATCAATGCAAGAAGAACGTAGTGGGTGAAGCTCACTTCATAGGAGCAAGGAAGCAAAGAAAGCCAGGAAGACGTGTGGATCTCCATGTCCCCTTTAAAGGCTCATGACTGGTAACCTTTCTAACTTTTTCTCATTTGGCCCAATGCCAGAATATTCCATGTCCTCCAGTAGCATCACAGACTGGCAAACTAGCCTGTAACCCATATGCCTTTGGGGACCACTAAGCAAGTCGCATCATCTAACTACATTTAAAGAGGAATAGAAAGATATGTATATAAGCATTAATCTGTACATGCAAGTGAATAGCAAGGTTTCTAGAAGAATTCATGCCATGTAAGTAAATGTTCATTTCTTGAGAACAAAGGGGAATGATGTGGTAATAAAGGTTGTTGTGCACTGTTTTGGCCTTATATGTTGATGAATTGAAATACTTTAAAACTAAGATGTATTTTCTTTTACTTAGTTGTCTTTGGAAATGAAACACTGAAGATAATGGAAAATCAAAAGACAAAAATAGGCATGAATGAAACATTTAAGTGTGAAGAATTATTTGAACAAAAAGATTGAAGGTTAAAATCAGATCTAACAGCTTGTCAGTGTTACAAGGAATATGCCCTGGGACTTCCTATAATCCCCAGATTTGCCAGAATACTTTTCTCCTGAATCATGGATATGCAGAGACTCACCCACTGGATTCACAGTAAATGACATCACACCCCTAGTATGATGACATTTCAGGTTTCATTGTTTAAGTCTCACTTGATGAATCTTTTTAAAAAAGACTATTATCTAATGAGGGTGATAACTTGGGCTTCAAGCAAGGTAACCAACAAAGTTAGACTGAGAAGTGGTTGGTTGGCTTTGGCCAGGTTTGTTGTTGAATAACTAACTGCCTTTGTGTATCATCAGCCTTGTGAGGTATAATGAAGATAATTTAGATTCTTACCCTACAATACAATAAATTACTACATATCAAGGATTCCTTTGGAATAGTGAAATTGTAAATGTTGGACTTGCCCAATTATATATCCATTCTTTAAAATAAAAGAAAGAAAAAAATAGGATGAAAGGAAGAAGAAAAGAAGCAGACGGCAGATTTTTCTGGGAAGTACATCAACTCTGTCTCTTGTGGGCTTCTGAAAGGCTCCTGAAGTGCCTGGCAAGAAGGTGGAAGTGTGCAGGTGCAATAAATAAGTGGCCCAGTACGAAAACAAGTTAGTAAATGAAAACTCACGTCAATCACTCAAATGCTACTGGGAGAACATGCCATGTTGCAAACACCTTCAAGGTAGTGTTGGAAGCAAAACCTCTGGTTTCTGGCTCATAATGTTCACTCTGACCTTTTGTTTTGGCATTATTGACAGGAATGAAAGACTAAACGATTAAGTGGTTTCCATGAACTTCCTGTATATCTGCTTAATGTAAAACTCTGCTTAGCAGGCCAGTTCCCCACCTCTGGAACTTGCTGGCAAGGCGCCTGCAATGGAGGGGTCAGTTGGTGGTGCAGCATGTCACTCCAAAGCTCTTCTGTCAGAGATTCACATACTGGCGTGCTGGTAGTCACAGAAGAGGGGGACTCCGCTGGTGGAGCCAACCCCGGTACAGGAGCTCAATGCTCTATTCAGTGAGAAAAGTTACTCTGAGTAGGAAGTCTTTCCATAAATATCCAAAATAGAATATGTTTGATTTGTCTCGTGTCAAATAATTGTATCTGAACTGTTTCTTGAAAGGTCGAGCCTACCATTTAGCCACATTACTGATTCATGCTTACAGGAGTCAAGAACCTCATTTGCTTCTGCTCTTCAACATTAGCAGAGGTACATTTTAATTTTTTGAAAGTGTGTTTTTGAATTCTGTGAAGAGGTTCACAGTATTTTTAAAAATTGATTTTACAAAAGAAATTGCACGTACAGTGTATACATGACTGTAAACAAAAGTAAATTATTCAAAAATATTTGAGGCTGTTGAGAAAATGACAAGAAGTGGTAGTATACATATTTATTCAGTATTTGTCAAAACTGACTGTTACTTATTAAAAGAATATCAAATTTTAAAACATTATTTATTCTTTAGTTACTTGTTAGATACTGTTCCCAGGATGCCAGTTAATTATTTACTAGTAATGTGTTGTCAGATATGCAAACACCTCCTAATATATTTTATTAACTCTGTCAGCTCCAGCAATTTGATGAATCTCCAAGCATACCTAAGTAGGTGAATCAGAGAACAGGAGCATCCATTATGTACTTTGTTTCTATGCAAAGTCTAGACATAAAAATCCTTGCTCAAAATAGACAAGTGAGCCAGAACTGTCCATTTTTTGAGCACCTGGAATATTCCATTAAAATGCCCCTGGGGCTCAGGAGGCCCACTTGCTTTTCCTTCTAGATCACATTTCAGATCATTTATTTACAAACACTACTTGCACAGTACACTTTCTTCTAACCACAGGAAACATTATTCATCTTATACGCTTTCTTATAAGTAATACTTCCCCCCACATGTCTCCATAGTAATTTTTAAATGATTGAATCTCTCCTGTTCTTGTTTTCTTGATAGAGAAACACCTTACAGCAAGTGAAAAACAACAAGGTGAATAAGTTATTAAAAAGCCCTTAATGTTTGATGGCATAAGACCTGAAGGAAACAGATCTCTGAAATAAGACAGTACCATATAAATTATTCCTACTATGCCACTTGCAAGAAAATGACTGTTTACCAAACCTTCTTGAATATTTCCTTCCAAGATTTTGTAGAATACAAATGTATATTTCATTTCATTTGTTTGAAAAAGTCAGAATAGAAAACATTGGAAGTTCTACTTCAATTACTAAACATCTCAACAGCAATGGCGATATTATTGTTATTAATGTAAAGTAGAATTCTAAAGCATTTTATCTTTGCATCTATACAAGATAATGTCCCCATTAATGGAGTGACTCAGAAATTGAAGCTCATTATACTTCCTTTATTTGAGTAGGTTGTTCATAGAATAATAAATATTTGTTGCAAATCATAAAGCAGATTGTCTTCATTAAAAATTGTCATGAACCAGTAGTGAATAAAACTAAATGCCCTCATTTTGAATCAAGCTATGAAGTCAGACAATTGCCTCAAAATCAATGTTTCTCCAAAATGAGACTATTTACTTGAGCAATTCTTCACAACTTCTATATTGTTTGTTCGATAAACATAGATATAGGTTAACAAAATTAAATTAAATAAATATGTCAGAGACCTTAAAAAGTGACCTCTGTTTAATTTTCTTTCTCTGCAATCTATCATGATTGAATTTAATCATTGTAAAATAATTTTTTCAAGGAAAGTTTGTACAAAATTATCAGTATATTTACATGTCAGTTATTTTTCTGGTAAGAGACATTCAAAGTTTGCTTAAAAATCTATTTCCACACTTAAAATTGATTCCTGTGTCAAGAGAGCAGGCAATGCTGTACAGTGACTTTGGAGGGACACTTTTGTGATGTGATTTCGTTCAATTAAACTGGCATATTATAAGAAATTATGTTTATGTAGAATACCATGATATGCATGGAAAAAGAAGCAGAAATCCGCAGAGATTAATAAGAGCCAGCATCTATCCCAACATGAAACTGCCTTTAAAAATAAGATAGTATGGTGGCAAACTCAGTTCTCCTAAACACAGAATGTCAAAATATAAATTTTGTTTCTTTTGAGAAGCAGCACACATAACAATTTGTGAGGAACCCTGCTAACTCCGTAGCTTGTTAGGTAAACTTTCTTGAGATGAAGACATTGTCATAGAAACACATCTGTGCTTCTTTTTCATCTCATCAGTGTTTCCCATGACACATGAGGTAAGAGTGTGACTGTACCAGTGTTGGTGATTGATGGATTCGGCGAGTCATTACTGAGCACCTACTGTGCTCCAGGAGCAAGATGTTTAGTTTTCAATTAACTCATTTGCAACCTGGAATTGCTCTAACACTAATTAACTTTTTGAAATTGAAAATATATCAACTCACAAAGGACATTGTGATGCTGTTAGCTTTACTCCCTTTAAATTAGTGAACATTTGAACATAGCTAGATTTCACTGAAATAATAAGTTCAGCTTCATGCGATTGCAAATTATAATATTTTATAAAGGAATCTTTAGGGGGAGGGATATGAATTAGATTAAGCTGAGGAATGCATCTGCTTACAGTGGGATGCTCACGACTATTTGAATAAATTATTGATATTGTTTCCAATCAAATGATTACAACAGGCAGTGGGAACTCTTCCAGTGTTGTTATCTCATAAACTTCTCTGTGTACAAATCTAGTTACTATACAGTATTTTTCTCTTAATATACTACAATGTTTGTTTTAATCTTTTTCTAAAGCTATGTTTTGCCCCAGTGTGAATATGATCGAAGGATCAATTTTATTAATCTAGCCCCTTTCCTATTTTAACTGCTTAATTAAATCATCATAAAGTGTACTGTTTTCCTGTGAGAATAAGATCTGTTTCCTTAGTCCTTCTCAACACGCTAAGTCTCTGAAATAGTCACCTCCTTGATGTTTGTTAAGTTATATACTTTTTCCAAATCAATTTTCTTTTCCTTAAGGAATTCCAAGATGATGAATCTGGTACTTTCTCTAGGTGAGGTCAAATTAGTAACAAGGCCACTTCTTTGATTTATTACCTATTCTGCAGGATACACTACCAAGAACTCTCCTTTTATTCAATGCCACTACACATGGCACTTTGTACATTGAAAATTATTTTCCCATAGTCTGAGAATTTTTTCTTTTTTCCTTTGTTTTTTTTAATCCCTACTCCCACTTTGATGGGTTAAAAGTCAGAGACTGACTTTTCTACTGAATGTCTTTCTCTAAGCCTGTTTACACTTTGCTTTAAATATGCTATAATTTTTTTTATTTATTGGCCCAACACTCAAGTAATAGTTATACCTTCCTGAAGCCACTATTTTCATTAGGGGAAAAAGAATGAAATTAGCCCTGATGTATAGGACAGGGCACTATTTGCTTTATCACTGAAATAATGAGATGGTAATTTCTTTGTTTATGACACGGAAGACAAAACTAAACAAATCTGCCAGGTCTACTTGAGTTTGCTTTTTGGCTTTTATTGCCAATTTCAGCGGTCATATAGCTAAGCAGTATATTTCCCTTAGTTTTGCCATAGATATAAACCTCTGGAATATTGATCAAAATGATGATGGTTGCCCAAGAAATTTGAGGTAGGTAAAACTGATAGAAGTAACTTTTCACTTGGGCCAGCATAAGTATCCATTGAATGATTTTTTTATTTCAGAGGGCCAAAATCTCACCTGAAGAGCATTCTGGAACAACTGTTCTCTGCATTTGCATCCTCTGAAGACTGGTGCAGTCTGATTATCCACGCACAAACCAGCAAGTGGTTTCCTTTTCCTTACTTCTAGCCACTGTCCCCACATCAGACAAGACTCCCCTTTGTGCCTCAAGTATGTCTAAAATCTAATCTCAGAGAGATGCTCTCCCTTCTCCCCACATCTGATTTCATAGTGAGTATTCTTCCTTTCTCAAAACTTGTTGTTACAATGCTTGGTGTACTGTGTGATGATCAAAAAGGGCTTGGTTTGTTAATAGTCATTATAAGGCTCTTTAAGTCTTAAACTTTATTTACATCACCCTAATTGCTGAGTACATTTAAAAACAAATGAACAAAAAACACAAAACTAATCAGTCCTTCGAGGAAGAAAACTGGAACTAGCCATTAGTTAAACTCAATCTACATAAAGTGCATTCTTTTTGTGACCTACATTCATAATTTTAGTTTTTAAAATACACACAGTCTAGAAAAAAATGCAGGTTTCTTCATTGTTGTTAGGGTTCTATGTCTTCAGATTCCATTAATTAGCCACTCACCACCTGTGGCTTAAAATGTGGCTAAAAATGTACATAAGCTAACTTTGTTATCTTACTTGACTTTAATTTATGTAATTATTATTATTATTTGGGGATTGCGGATTGAACTCAGGCCCTTGTGCTTGCCAGGCAAGTGCTTATTCTACTGAGCTATCTCTCTGGTCTTAATTTATGTAAATTTAAATGGGAAAATATAACTCTTTGTGTAGTATTGAACCTCACAGGTCTAGAATATGAACACAAAATGTGTAACTTTAAAATCTTGATTTAAATTACAGTTTTCAGGGGTATATTGATTTTCCTATGAAGATATATTCTCTCATTTACTCTTTAATCATAACAATGACCCCTTTATTCTATGATTCTTTTGTTTCTTTACACAAGGGTAAGTGTTTGTACATTTTATAATATCAGAGTTGTATTGCGTCATTTACTTCTCACAAATTCAGTGTCTGGAAAATATTTATTTATTTTTGTCAAAGGACAAAAGTCGATCATTTTTTATAATGATGTTACTTGCATTTTTATTTCAGAATCAGAAAACACATCATTTTGCAAAGTTGAGGAAATGTTCCAATGAGCTGGAAAAAAAGGTCTGGTTTTGTGGAGGAGGACTGAAAAAAAGGCTTTATGGAGGAAGAGACAGATCAGGATATCACTAGAAAGCTATTTTCCTGGACGGTAAGAGAAGGAGACAGAACAATAGGAAAAAAACTGGTCAGTTGATATTAGGGTGCCATGTTGGTATAAGGATTAAGGAAAAGAAATTGGCCTGTTTGGAGAATATGGTTGTTATCTCTCCCATGAATTCTTTGACAGCCAGATAAGATTTAGTTTAAGGTAGTGATGTGGAACCTTAGTGTAGGTAACTTTATATTGACTTTCAGTCTCCAGGTTCTCAGTTCAGTACTGTTGACCAGAAAAATAACCTATTGTAACTTCTATATAAGAACCATAGATTACTAAGGAAATTAAAGCTTAGAAAAATTATTTTCTTAATATCACTACTATATCTTGACATATCCCATATAAAATCCATATTATTCTGATCTTAAATTATAATACCCTAATGAACAGACCATGTTTTTTAACTGCTTACCGTGTTCCATGCTTTAGTTTTCTAAGTTCTCCTAAGAACAGAAATAAAGCAAAATACATTCCCACTGACCTTAAGATGAGGAAATATACAAATTTTAGTTGGAGCTCTTTTATACTAAACTCATCAAAAGACATAAAATACCCATGATATACACACATACCCCCAAGTCTAAAAAGTAAACATATTTTAGGATTTCATCCATCTAAACCCTGCTTAATTTTAAAAGATTTTGAAGCATCTTCAAAGTGTGTGCATTCACTGGCAAGAATGCAAAGAGATAATTCCAAATAATCAAGAGACAAAGGCACAAGTCTGCAGTGGCTGGTGTGCGGAGGGAGGCACAACTGCGCTCCTGACAGTATTACAATCCCTAGTCATCGACAGCCCTGCTACACAAAGTGTGGTGTGAAGATCCATAACCCTACCTAAACTGGCAACTTGCTACAGCAGAAGGAATGTCAGATTCTAACAGATATCCACAGAATAAAAACTGTCAATTTAGCAAGATCCCGAAGTGAGTTGACAGGCACTATGGTTCAAGGCATCTCTTGGAACGGATGTTTTTTAAAATGCATCAAAGTTGAGGCAAGAGACAAAGCCTGAGGTGTCATGAAGATACAAAGGTAATTCGGTAATTTAAACTTAAATGGGCAAACTCTGAAAGGCCAGATCCACTATAAAATGATGAGTCAGGACAAGGACACCACCTAAAAAGAAAGGGTAGGGATACATGTCATGTTAGCCTTAGGTGTAAGAGGGTGAGACATCTTTCCTGCAATTTCACCACAGATGTGAACTATGTAAATTGGGTTTTAGGGTTAGAATTCACATTGATCAAAAGAGAACTAAAAATTTTAAACAAGCTGAGTACTTAGAGAAAACTGATATAATAAAGCAGTACACCTAAAAAAAATCCCACATATATTTATCCATTGATGAATAATTTTCATCGTTTAAAAATCAAAATGAATTGGGGAGATAGCTCAGCAGTCTCAGCACCTGCCTGGTAAGCTTGAGCACCCCCTTCTGGCCTCATGGTGGCACACATTTGTAATCCTAGCACTAGGGAGGCTGAAACAGAAGGATCGCTATAAGTCTGAACTGCTCAGCGAGACCCTGTATCAAATAACATGCTTAAAAAATAATAAAGAAGTCTAAATGAAAGAAAAAGTAAGAAATACCAGTCATATCAACATGAATCATCAGAGATATGAAACAGCAGAATTAGATCTACCAGACCACAGGAATTACAAGGTAAGATAAAGATATTTTTGAAAAATGAAAACCATATAAATACAATATTTAAGGGTTAATTATAATAGCAACATCTATAAAAGATATTAAAAACATTAATATTTATTTATAATATCCAGCAAGTATAAGTGGAGCCTTATATTTAAAATATTTTTCTGAAGCTGGAGCAAGATGGCAGCTCAGTAAGATTCTCCCATGATCCCCCATCACAGTAAGTTGAACTCCTGCTGAACTTACAGCGCTAATCAAATCAGAGAAAAGAACACAGTACCAGCTGCTTGTGGCTGCTCTCAGTTTTGCCTAAACCATCGCAATAATGATTAGATTCCAATGGCTTGAACAGAATTGCTACTGTGCTAAGTTAAAACAAGGAAATATACTTTGAAACTTCAGTTTTTCTTTAATAAATCTTTTAGTCATCATTATGCCATGCATATTATGAAATTATGCCATGCATATTTTCAGATCACAGTGCAACTACATTGAACTATTGCAAAGAAACCACAAAAACTTGACAAATGTGGAAATTAATAACACCTGCTTAAAAAACCAATGGGCCACATATGAAATTAAACAAAAATTATAATAAAAAAAAACAATGAAGATACAATTTAGCAGAACCTGTGGAATGTAATGAAATCACTCCTCAAAGGGAAATTTATAGCACTGAATTTGCACATCAGGAAAACAGAACAAGCAGAAATCTAGGACCGAGGCTGCAGGGCTTGTGGGGCTGGGAATGAACTTGTGTCCTTGTGCTTGCCAGGTAGGTGCTTATGCCTCTGAGCCTTCTCTCTAGTCCCAGTAGGCAGAAATCTTAAATACATAGTGGTAGGTGTAAAATTCATGAACAAAAAACTGCACAGAAATACTTCAAATAATCAACAACTGTGATCTCATCTTATTAAGAAGTTTTTGCACATCAAAAGAAATCTTCAACAGAGTAAAGATAAAACCTACTAATTGTGAAAAAAATTTAACCAACAGTCCTTTAGACAAAAGACTTCTATCTAGAGCATATAAAGAATTTTGAAATATCAGGCCCCCAAAATTCAAAGACCCAATCCAAAAATGGGCATCTGAGATGAATATACACATTTTTCCGATGAAGTAATACAAATGGCAAATAAATATATGAGAAAAATGTTCAGCATCATTGAATGCAAATTAAAATGACATTGAGATTTAATCTCATCCCAGAAAGAATGGCTGCCATCAAGAAATCAATCAATAACAAATGCACAAGGAGCTGTGAGGGAAAAAGAACCCTGATCCACTGTTAGTAAAAGTGTAGAAGAATGTGGCAACATTTGTGGAAAGCAGTGTGGAGATTCTTCAAAAAACTAGGAGTAGAGGTTTCATTTGACCCAATTATTCCCTTTCAGATTTTTTTCTAGAAGAATAGAAAACATCATACCACAGTAATATATGTTCACCCACATTTATAGTTGCACAATTTGTAATAGTCAAATGGAAACAACCCAAATGCCAACCAACCAAGGAATGGGAAAAAAAAAAGATGTGGTAAAATTTATGCAGTGTAGTACTACTCAGCTACAAAGATGAACTTGAGTCTTCTATTGATATATAAATTCAACTAGAGACCATACTGATAAGTGAAAGTGTAAATATCACGCTCTCTTTCTAGTGTAAAAAACTAAAAGAGTTTAAGATCCAAAGGGGACAATAGACACTGTGAAAGCAAAAGAAGCTGCTCAAAAACCAAAATGACTGAGATGGGGCAAAGGAGAACAGAAGGAAGAGTAAAAAACAAACAAACAAACAAAAAATACATACACCTCCATAAAAATAATAGCTAAGATTATTGTATTACTAATTTCTATTAGTTCATTTAAAGAAACAGTGTTTATGTTATTTGATCAATTGGGCATGCATACATATGGTAATCTGAGCAACTACTTTGAAAATAACAATAAGCAGTAAAATAACCATTGTTAATTTCCTATCGTCTCACATAGAGTTGAATATCATAAATAATTGAACATACAGACATAAGCAACATTTTTGCAGAAGAGGCATATTAAGGAGGAAAACAATGACATAGGAGGCCAGTAAAACGAAATATGAATTTTCCTATGGAACTGGTAAGCAGTGTTACTAGAAACTTATATTTTATTTAATATTATTTGCAAGCAAATCCTAAATTTGCCACTTACAAGCTCTCTGACCTTGAAAAATTCTTAACCTCTCTAGCCTCAATTTTCTTACCAGCAAAATAATTGGAGCTAATAATAGTTTCTACCTCATAGAGTTGTTGTGAGTTTAATAAGTAAATATGGTTGAGGTAGTCAGATGTCTTAAATGCTTAGCCAGGTTCCACAAAATAGTAAACTGCATGTAGTTATTTATTATTATTATTTACATTAATATAGAGAGGACAGATATGTATTATAAAAATAATGAAATGACATACTGCAAAGGACAAAACACAGAGCTACTCATGTTTCATTTCCCATATACCAAGGAACCTAGCACAGAGAGAAATGCTGCTTGCTTGAAAGAATGAAATGTAGATCTTAGACTAGAAACCCAGTACCTGCTTCCTCTGTTGTGAAGCTCTCTGTTGGGCTGGTCCCATGAGCCTTTATGCCAGGCCCATACCGGCAGATTGAGCTGTAGAACTAGGCCAGGCAACTGACTCTAACCACCATGACAGCCTCCAAACTCAGACAGCAGTGCAGAAAACAAGAATTCATTGCTTTGAGAGCAGAATCAAGAGCTAGGTCTTAGGAAGCTAGTGTCAGGGCTGCCAGAATGAGGTCAAGTACCTGGCAGAAACTGAACGCCCAATAAAATCCTAGACCAGAGCTCACAAGTAGAAACTGTGAATTAGACTGAGTATAAGGCAGAAACCTGTGCACCCTTGAGATCAACTTGGCTTTCAACTTGTATCACTGAAAGCTGTGTTGTGAACCTCAGTGTCAACTTGATACTGTAATGAACCCAATAGTTGCCAGACAAAAGTATAATCCAGCTTTGCTTCAGGCCTGGTGGCTAAGGAACTGAATCCACTCCTTGGCCGTAATCCTGAGTAGGGTAGCTATAGCCAGGTCAGTGGGCACTCATGGGGACTTGAACTCCCCCAGTACCAGAGAGAGATTTTTCCCCCAATAGAGTACACTCAAGTCTTGTTCTATAACACAGGCAGCTTCAGCAAAGACTTCAGTGTTCTCCAGGATTCTGTAGGACCTTGGGGATGATACTCATATGGGACTCAGCTTAGCACTGTGTAGGTGACTAAGGAGCTGCTTCAAATATCATTACCTCAGTCTTAGACAACATAACATTGTTCAAGATCTTATTTCTTTAGGTAGGAAAGTGTACTAAGTCTAGTGTTTTTCTCCAGAATGTAATACTGGTCTGGTAAAGCCTAACACTGAGCAGATAGAGCCTCAGAGTTTGCCTTGCCACTGCTAATGGACAGAGTCTCTGCAAAGCATGAGTACAAGCCACATGATCCCAGTCTATTAAATTCTATCCAGGTGACATCAGCCAGAGCTGGTTGCAGTTTTTTGGTACCACAAGTCCACTTCAGCAATAGGAACCCTGTAGCAGTGTGGATCTTTGTTCCATCCCAGTGTTTTGCTGATCTTGGCAGGTTGTGGGCTCAGGGAATGGCATAGCTTGGTAGAACTGGTGGCCACATGTGTGACAAGACCCTGCAGCTTTTGCACCTAAAATGATGCCCAGAGCTAGGCAGAATTTCACAATGCCTGAATACAGTCCCATAACTTTGGTCAAGGTACCTTGGCCTACTGCGATACGAGATAGGAACACATGGAAACAGGAAATGTTTTATATTTCTGACATTTTTCCAAACAATACACTGATGGTATACTTAGGGAAAAAAATTGCATAGATTGACTTCTAGTATTGAGACAGTAACAACAAATCAATAACAGACTCCAGGCCAACTCAGAACTGGGTACCATGCAGTGCTAAAGTAGTGGCAGTGACTATAAGCTCAGAGAGCATAAACATCCTGCTTATAATATCTGAAAAGACAGGTACAATCAAAGACAGATTAAGAAGATGAGGATAAATAACTAATTTATTCAATGCCCAGAGGATGCTACATGCTGACAAGAATCAAGAAAATTTCTGTAAACTATAACATCATGTCACATTCAAAAGAAAGTGTTAGAAACTGACATAATAATTATTTGTATGGAAGAACACTCACATGCAGAATTTAACACAGCTCTTTTAAGGGAATTCATTTAAAACACAGAAATGTTTTGTATTTAACAGAACAAAGAGATAGAAAACTTTAAAAAGAAACTATAATTTGTGAACTTAAAGGAACTCTCAGAAAAAATAAAACATGAGAGAAGACATCAATAACTGGAAAGAACAAATGAAATAAATAGTCAGTAGACTGAACAGGTGGTTTAAAAACATACATTTGTACATAAAATAACATAGAAATGAGGAAGAATAAAGAAAGTGAGCAGAAAGTTCATCACAGTAAGAAAAGAGCAAGTATTTGAAATAATGAAGTTCAAGAATGCCAAAGAGATAGAAAACCTACTCAGAAAATAACACAATACTCTCCAACTTTTCAGGAGGAATCAAATATCCAGGACAAGAATGTCAAAAGTTATAAGTCATCTTTAATTTGATGAAGTCTGTTCCCAAAGCAAACTATAATCAAGTCTTGAAACATAAAAGACTAGGGGGAAGTAAAGTTGTTTTTTTTAATTTGAAACAGATATTAATTTATAGGAAGAAAATGAGGAAAGGAATAAAAATTACTAGTGAGAGTAATTATACAAAGAAATTTAAAATGCTCTTATGTTTGAAGTATAGTTCATAAAGCATTTACATCTTTTATCTGAAGAATAAATGAAACAATTACAAATAATGAAAAGTATACATGTATTAAAAGTGAGAATTGAAAAACATAAAATGGGATTTAAAGAATTCAAAAGGAGGGGAAAAACTGATTTTCTGTGATTAATCTGGTCAAAGTGAATGAATTTTAAAAGCTCTTGGAGAGATGATTGGACTACGAAGGAACTAACCTCACAAATAGTTAACTTATTAATGAACTCCAAGCTGAAAGGGCTATTAGAAGGCAGAGCTTGGTTGGGGAGGTGGCTAATGTGGGCAAGACCTTGGGAACCATATCTGGTTCCTAACCTCTTCCTCTGCATCTTTTCACCATCAAGCTCTTCTGCCATGTCTCTTCCTTGAAGACAGCTAACCATACAATGAAATCTCTGAGCTCTCATCCAAAAACAAGCTTTATTCCATTAAACTGTAGGTGTTACACCAGTCTACACTTTCACCATTGCAGTAGAATAGCCATTGTCGCCCTGCTATCATCTTGTTTTGAAATTGAGTCTTATTTTTATTGTCTTTTATTTTTAAAAATAAATAAATAATAAATTGTAAGTGGTAGATATTTGTCCCAGCAAAAGCGAAGCTGACAAAATGCATGAGGGAAGTGTTATTGTATATTTACTCTTGTCTGTTTTTGCATATTTCTATTCTTCTTCTTTTTTTTTTTTTCAGAACCGGGGATTGAACGCAGGCCCTTGCGCTTGCCAGGGAAGCGCTTATCCCACTAAGCCATCTCCCCGGCCCCCACATTTCTATTCTTATATTTATGATCATGTTAAATTGTTGGCAGTTAAAAATAGGTCATTATAATAAAGAAGTGTTTCTGTAACCCTCAAGGTGACTACAGAATAAGCTAAAATTGGCAAGTCAGCAATCCAGCACACTACCAGAGTAAATCTGTAACTGCAAAGGAAGGCTACAAAGCAGGGGATAAGAAAGCAACTACAATAAGATGAAAAAATATGTTATAAAATTGATGTTAATAATTAACTTAAATGTAAAGAGATTAAATTCTCCAGCTGAAAGACACCAGTGACTGGATGGATTAAAGGGAAAAGATGCAATTCTGTTGTTTGTACGATGATCATTTTACCACTAAGGACACACACAGCCTGAGAATGAAGGTGTCTAATAAGATATTCCATGCAAACAGAATGCCCCCACCAATAGATATAACAAAAAATAGACTAAATCAAATCATCAAAAAGGTATAAAGAATGTAATTAAATAATAAAGAGGTCAATGCAGCAGAACAAAGTAATTCTATATGTAATTGCTATCTCCTATGTATATTGAAATATTAAAGTAAAAATAACATATAAATTATAATTTGATTCCAGTATTATTTTGAGAATTTTAACACTCAAGTTTGAGTAATATATAGAAATACTGGCAAAAATAACAAAGAATGAAGATAGGTGAATTGCACCACAGGCCAAATGGACTAAAGAAACAACAGAATATTCTGTCCAACATCTACTGAATACCTATTTTTCTTGTGAAACCAAAGAATATCCACCAAGATACATAACACAATTGATTATAAAACAAATGCAGGAGACCCAGTCATACCCAGGTCCGGTGAGTGTGTGGGAGAGCTTCCTGCTACCCTGCGCCTGCGGGACCAGTCTCAGCCCAGGTGCAGTGTGGGCAAGACCCTCTCCCACCCACTTGGGACGCCCCCACCACTCCGCAGCATCTCCCCCACCCCGCGCACAGAGTAGGAATTTCTGCCGCATTCCAGGAACCCCCAGATCCAGTCCTAACCCAGACCCAGTGAGTGTGAGGTACAGCTTCCTCTCCCCCCTACTCCACCTGGCCCACTCCAGGCACAGCTCAGGCCTGGCATACATGCCTGGGGTGTAACCCTGCAGCTGCAATCCCTGCAGAGAGGATAGATCCACCCAGCTAGTCCAGGAGCTGAACATCTTGCCACAGGGGCACAACTGGTTCACCTTCAAGGGCAGCAGCAGGAAGGAGCTGAGCATAGCAGCCAGACCCAAGCCAGGCACAGCTGGATAACTTTGTAGAGCTGCACCTGAACTTCAGTATGTGCGAAGGTTATAACTACAACAGTATGTGCGAAGGCTATAACTACAACAAATATCTACAACAAAGGTAAGAAGACAGTGGTACACAAAATGACAGGAAGGAACAAAATACAACCTCAGAACCCAAACCCACCTGTAAAAAGGGCAGAGGACACTAACACGAAAGAAATTGGAAATCACACAGCTGAAAGCAAATAATCAATGGCTTCTGAAATAAAGAAACAGCTACAGAAAGGTATAGAGGAACTCAGATTGGAAATAAAAAAAGAAATCCCTGAATTAATAACATCTGCACTAAAGAATCAAATGCAGAAACATATGGAAGAAACCCAGTGCCCACCCAGAACAAGTGTGGAGGATACCAGCTCGGCTCAAATGCATGAATTAATAGCGTCAATAGTAAATAAGCAACAGCAGAAAGATATAGAGGAATTCAGAGTGCAATTCTTTTCTGAAATAAAAAAAAGAATTCTCTAAACTCATAGCATCTGAAGTAAAGAAGCAACTACAGAAACATAGGGAGAAAACCCAATCTTGAAAAAACACTGCAGTAAAAGAATTTATAACTGCTTCTAAAGAAGATATTGGTAAAAAAAAAACATAGAGGAGATTAGAAAAAAGACAGATTCCTTGAATGAGCAACACAGGAAAGAAGTAGATTGCATGAAGCAGAGTCAAAGAGATATAGAGGAAATTAAAATCTCAATCATAAGCTTGCAAAACCGTTTAAGTGAAGGTGAAGACAGAGTTTCAGAAATTGAAGATGCTGGTGCAGGTAGTGAAAAGGTAAGAAAGGATCTCTTAAAAACAACAAGGATGCAGGAAAGAATAATCCATCACCTGCAAGATGATGCAAAGATGAACAATATGAGACTAATAGGCATCAACGAGAAAGAAGGAGTCAATACAAATGACATTAAAAAAATATGGGCAGAAGTAATAGCAGAAAACATCCTAAATATGAGGAAACAATCTGACACTCAGGTAACTGAAAAATACACAATGCCAAGAAACGTCAACCCAATGAAAAACACATCAAGACATATAAGAGTCAAGATCCCAGAAATTCAGCACAAGAATAATCTACTGAAAGCCTCTAGAGAAAAGAAGCAGATCACATTCAACGGAAAACCCATCAGAATTACGGCTGACTTCTCTTCACAGACCATGCAGGCAAGAAGAGCATGGAGCAGAGAAATCCAGGTCCTCTATGAAAACAAATTCCAGCCCAGACTACTATA
>NW_004524606.1:16152266-16155140 GCF_000260255.1 Octodon degus
AATGCTATTATGGGCTACTGGACTCTTTTAGAATATTTTGCTGAGTTTACACACCTATAATATTGAAGTAGCGGAACTTAACAAAAAAAGGGTATACAGATGAATGTCCATTTTGTATCTGTGTATTCAAAGTGGTTAAGATAGATATATAGTTACATTCTCTTAATGAATAGAATGATTTGTTCTAATGTGTTTGTAAATAGAATCTCTAGCCCTCATCTTGTATAGCAATTAACCACTAAGAAGAATTTATACAGTGTGTTAATTATTGAAACTGTCCTAGGGATTTGATTTGAAACTGTCTCATTGCTATTTATCAATAAAATTATGAAAAAAATAAAAAAATAAATAAATGCAAAAAAATTACTTGAAATCATGTCAAGAATCTTCTTTCAACACAATCCAGTAAGACTATAAATCAATAAAGATAAGTACTGAGCACTAAGCAGTTTAAGAAAATTACATGAATTATATTGGAATAATCAAAAGATGTAAGAATCAATCTATAAACAAATTTATATCATCTTGAAACAAATGACTAAGGAAATAAAAATTAGTAAAACTTCTGTGAAAGGGCAAATGTGACCCAAAAGTGTAAACTTATAGTAATCAATGTCTAGATTAAAAAATGATCTAAAATAGGGGCCAGGGAGATAGCTCAGTAGAATAAACAAGGGCCTAAGTTCAATCCCTGGTTCCACAAAAAATAAATAAATAGATAGATAGATAGATAGATAGATAGATAGATAGATAGATAGATAGATAAAATAAACAACTGCATCTCATGGAAACAGAAAAAGAATAAGAAACTGATACCCATAATTAGTAAGAGTAAATAAATAATGAATATCAGTAGTAAATAAAATGAGGACTAATAACCAATGCAAAAGATTAGGAAAACAGCAAGCTCATAACTCAAAATGACAATATAAAGCATAAAACATGTTCCTAGATTATGGAAAAGAGACAAAAGTTTCAAACAAATAAAATTAGATGAAATGCTGGACATTGCAGTGGACCCTGTGGAAAGGTGAATGGGCATTACAGAATTCTATGAAGAGCTACATGTCCAAAAATTTGATAACTTAAAGGAAATGTACAAATTCCTAGACTCCTATACTTTACTTCACCAATAGCTTTCCCATAGCTGGGGCAGATGGCCTCACACAAACAACTTAAGGCAGAAAGGGGGCATTTTTGATTCATGGCTTCAGATTTCAGTCCATGGCGGCTGGCTGCAAGGGAAAATCACAATGGTGGAAGAGTGTGGGGGGCACAAGTGCTGACTTCTGGTCACCCGGGAAGAAGAGCACAGATGAGAGAGTCAGTGAGAGGCACACCCTCTGAGGTTATGCCCTAGTGCGCCGCCTCCAGCTGGGCCTTCTCTCCTAAGGGCACAAAGAGCTGTGAGCATTGCAGGGCTTGCTCCACAGATGAGCATCGCACCCCCATGACCCAGTAACCTCTCCAGGAGCCTATTAATCCAGGTTAGCTGACAATCATGATTCACTGGCACACATATCAAGATGTGATTTGAAGAATTGGAAAAGCTGAACAGACTGGTAACAAATAATAATACAAAAAAGCTTCCTCCCATCAAAGAAAAGCCCAAGACCAGATAGCTTACCTACTATGCTCTAACAAGCATTGCTAAATCTCTTTAAATTACTCCACAAAATAGAAGATAAAGAAATTCTTTCTTACATTTTCTAGAGGGCCAGCATTGTACTGGAACAAAATCCACAAAAAGAAGAAAACTATACCAGTATCAACAACAACAACAACAACAAAACCCTACTTTCAATATTTTTGGAGGGCACATATGCAAAAGGCTTCAACCAAATAGTAGAAAACTAAATGCAACAATACTTTGAAAACATTATTTGTCACGATCAAGTAGAATTCATTTTAGAAATACGTGGATGATTTTAAATAAATTACAGGCCAGGGAGATAGGTCACCAGTCTAAGTGCCTGCCTAGCAAGCACAGGAGCCTAGGTTCAATCCTGGGTACCACATACCATGCTGTGTCACCCCTGGAACCCCAGGCATGCCATGCCAGCCAAAGAAACCAGGTGTGATGGCACATGCCTGTAATGCCAGCACTGAGGAGGCCTAGACAAGAGGATCACCAGGAGTCCAAGCTGTTTAGTAAGACCTTGTACCAAGTATGTAAACAAACAAAAGATTTTTTAAAAATGAAAAAATAAGTCAGTATTGCACAGCCAGAAGAGTGAGTCTTGACCTGCTTGCAAAGACACAGAGCAGGAGAAGCAGCACAGCTTAGGGCTTGTGGCCCAGCATGGTCCAGGGGACAGAAAGGTCTTACACAGCTGGCCAACTTATGTGAGCCCTCTCCTCGGGAGACCAGTCATACCTGATCTGCAGTAAAGTTTGAAATTGCTGGTGTATTTTGATTTTCATTGGTTTCATTCTCATAATAAAGAGTATTCTGTTGTGGACAGGATGATGAAAAAATCAGAAATTGTGTATCATATCAACAAAATGAAGGACTAGACCTGTATTATCATCTCAATAGATGCAAAAAAGACTCTTCAAAACGTCAACAACACCTCAAGATAATAATGCCCAAAATGTTAGGTACAGATGGAATGTACCTCAACTATGTAAAGACAATGTATAGGAGGTGAAAAACTAAAGAAACTGCTCAAATGGAAAAAATACCTGGGGTTACAGAAAGGAGACTGGAAAGAAGGAAGGAGATAGATAGATAGATAGATAGATAGATAGATAGATAGATAGATATAGATATAGATCCATATATATATATCCATAATCATTACTGAGCTTTAATTTGATAAGACTGCATGAGATATAGTGGAAGAGAATTTTGGCCAAAGTGAAGAGAATTAA
>NW_004524606.1:16155240-16157747 GCF_000260255.1 Octodon degus
TAAGATAATTATACTGCTAATTTCTACTGATTTATTGAAAGGAACACTTAGTGCTTAATTTTTGATCAATTTTGCATGCCTATACCTGGTAATCTGAGCAACCACTTTGAAGATAATAATACACAATATAACAACCACTGTTGATTGCCTATCATTTTGGATTGTAATTCTGTATCATTCTAAACATTTTTTATTATTTTTTGGTTTCTTTAAAATAATTTAATAATAAATGGGAACAAGTTAAAACTTTTCTCTAAGATCCAGAGAAACACAAGGATGACCGCTTTCACTGCTTTCAGTCACCACAGAGTTCGAAGTTCTAGCCAGAGCAACCGGACTAGATGAGGAAACAAAGGCTCAACCAAAATGTCACTAGTAGCAGATACATGCTGTTAATACATAGAAATTACTCAAAAACTCTACCAGATAACCTTTAGGACTCATACATGAATTTAGGAAACCTATGATACTAAGTCAAATTTTTTGGCTTTTTTTTTTTTTTTTTTTTTTTTTTTTTTTTTTTTTTTTTTGTGGAACCAGGAATTGAGCTCAGGCCCTTGCGCTTGCTAGGGAAGCGCTTATTCCACTGAGCCATCTCCCCAGCCCCGCTAACTCAAATATTAAAATCAGTGCCGTACTCACTTCAGCAGCACTTATACTAAAATTGGAACAATACAGAGAAGATTATCATGGCCCCTGGGCAGGCATGACACACAAATTCATGGAACAGTCCATGCTTTTGTTTAGACAAGATATCGTATCTGCATCTTATACTATAAATAACTACTATGAAGACAACAATATACAATGTATTTTTATTGTAACTGTCCTACTAACTTGTTTTGAAACTGTCTCAATGTTATTTCTTTCTCATTAAAATTAATTTAAAAAACAAAAAAAAATTTAAAAGTCAGTGCCATTGCTATACGCTTGTAGAAAATTATCAGAAATTGAAAAATCATGAAAATTGTCACATTTATAAAAACTTTTTCTAAAATGTAGGAGGAAATTTAACCAAAGACGTAAAAATCTCTACAATTAAGTGATATAACATTGATGGAAAAATTGAAGAGGACAAAAACAAAGGAAGAAAGATATCACATATACACAAATTGAAAGCATACTTTTAAACACCCATAAAAATCCATATTAGAGGAACAGCTAAATAGCTTAGTAGATTAAATGGCCTGCAAGCAGGCACTTGGGCTGGGGTTTGATCCCCTGGCCTGCCGTGCTGGCCCCACCCCCAGGGCATGCTGAGAAGACAATTGAGACTGGGCATGGTGCGCGCACCTGTAATTCTAGTTCTTGGAAGGCTGTGAACAGGCAGTTCACAGAGTCTGATCTAGTAGTGAGACCCTGAATACCCTGTAGACCCTTCCCTAAAGTACAAAAAAAATCCATATTAGTTTATAGAGTCAGTTTAATCCCTATCAAAATACTAACAACATTGTTCCCAGAATGAGAAGGAAAGTGTTATGCAATTAGGGTGTGTTGTGCCTTGTGCCCTGGAAAGTCTCATGCAGTCACAGGTGGAGCTCTTCAAGGGGATGGAGGATAGGATCAAGGATGTAATGCTGGGATTGTTTCTTGGTGCTATGCTAAGATTAAGGCTGCCTCTCCCTGGGTGAGAGGGCTACCCACGCTAAAGGGAGGAGTAGCTGGGGTAAGATATAATGGACAGAAAGATGGCCTCTGCTTGTCACTTTTCACTTAATGCTTGCTGCCTTTTCTCTTCACTACTTTGCTGCCTTTGTCTACCATATACTATTTCTCTGTGACACCACTCTGCCTTGGAGCCAGCCAACTATGAACTGAAGACCTCCACAAATTGTAAGCCACCCAAACCTTCTTCCTTTCACTTTGGGTGGCGGCTGCTTTGTCTGAGCAATGACAAAAGTAACTAAGATAGCATGGAACCACCAAAAGTGAACAAATGAAACACACAAATAATCTGTGAATAAACAAAGCCATCTCGAGCAAAAGAACAAGGTACTACACTCCCTGACTTCAACACATTACAAAGTTATAGTAATCAAGCAACATAATGTCAGTGTACAAACAGGCTGGTAGATCAAGATAACTTAGTATAAAAGCTTATAGTAAATGTGTGCATCTACAACCAATTTATTCTTGAACAGCAATTTAAAAAACCAGTAACATGAATTGGATAATCCTGTCTGTAAAGCTTCTTCACAGGAAAAGAAGCAAGTCATAAAAGTACAGAGAAAACCTAAAATATGTGAGAAGTTATTTACAAGCTATACATTACAGTTGATATCCAGGATAAATAAGGAACCTCAAAAACTCTATTGGAAGAATCACTTAAATAACTGAATTTTTAAAAGGGCACTAAATGTAATTAAATATTACCCAAAAGAAAATATAGAGAGTTTCCTGCTACCCTGCGCTGGCGGGACCAGTCCCAGCCCAGGTGCAGCGTGGGCCGGACCCTCTCCTAGCCCCTCGGGCCCCCCCCCACCACTCCGCAGTGCCTCCCCCACCCC
>NW_004524606.1:16164918-16207051 GCF_000260255.1 Octodon degus
TGTTCTAATGGTGTTTGTAAATGGGATCACAAGTCCGCATCTTGTACAGCAATTAACCACTAAGAAGAATATATGCAGTGTATTATTTGTTGAAAAAAAAAAGAAAATATAGAAACAAGGGTCAGCAAGATAGCTCAACAGAATAAGCATCTGCTTAGCCAAGTGCAGGGACTAGGTCGGATTCCGAGCACCACATTCATTATCAGCCCCATCCCCAGGGGCACTGAGCTGGCCACCGAGACCTGGCGTGATGGCACATGCCTGTAACCCCAGCACTGGGGAGGCTGAATGCAAGAGTATCACTAGGAGTCTGAGTTGCATAGTGAAGCTCTGTACCAAATAGATTTTTAAAAATAGACAAAATATAGAAATAATCAATAAACGCATGAAAAAATGTTAATCAACAGCGATTGTGAAAGCAATGCAAACTGAAACCACAAAGCATCACTTCATCCCAGTAAGAGGAACTGCTACTAAAAAGATTACAGATTAAGATCTTCTACTGGTTTAGGATGTGCAGAAAAAGAGACATTTGCAAACTGATGGTGGCCTTATCAGTTAGTATAGTCTTTATGAAAGGCAGTAAGGAGTGTCCTCATAAAACTCAAAACTGAATTACCAAATTATGCAACAATCTTATGACTGAGTATATATCCAAATGAAATGAAATGTCAAAAAATACCTACATTCCCACATTCCATGCACTACTATTTATAGTAGCCAAGAAAGGGAAGAACCTAAGTGAGTAACAACTAATACAGGAATTAAAATGTGGTCAGTGCACACAATGAAAATAGCATTTAGTCACACAAATAAAAGGTCTTACTATTTGCAGTAATGTGGATGGAACTAGAGATTATTATGCTATGTGAAACAAACCAGCACAGGAAGACACATATCACATAATTTCACTCATATCTAAAGTCTAAAAAATCTGATCTCATAGATGTTGAGAATGGAATTGGCCACCAGAGGATCAGGAGAGCAGGGCATGATTTTCACTGGGACAAAGTAAATGACGCCAAATTTAAAGAAAGCAAAGCTTATTTGGCTCACACTTTTGAGTGGCTCAGTCTGTGGTTAACCTGCTGTAAGACAGAAACATCACAGAAGATGGGCTTGGCAGAAGGAAGCCACTCAACTCACCACAGCCATGAAGCAGAAAGGTGGGAGCAACACACGTACTTCCACGCCGGATGTCCAGGAATCCGCTTCTCCGGCCAGGCCCTGCTTACCAACAGCACATGAGCCCATCCAGGCTGCCTGGAGCACCTCTATAATGCAGTCACCTTTCAAAAGCGCCACCTCTGGATACATGAGAATTTGGGGGATATTTTAGATCTCAACTATTACAAAATTAGATAGTGAAAAAATTGACCCAAACGTAATAATGGGTAAAGTTAAGTAGGAGTAAGAAATCTTGGTGTATCATTGCACAAAATAGTGGCTAAAGATAATTATAATGTATTACACATTTCAAAAAGTTAGAAGCAAAGGTTTGAGAGTTTTGTCATGAGTAACTACTTTAGAGATAATAATCTACAATATATTATTTTCTGTATGTTTTTATGAAATTTTGGTTTAATTTTTTATTAGAAAGAAAAGCAATATATTCTATTTTTATTCTATTATTATTGTTATTATTATTTTTTGCAGAACCAGAGATTGAACTCAGGACCTTGCACTTGCCAGGCAAGTGCTTATTCTACTGAGCTATCTCCCCAGCCCTTATTTTTCTACTTTTAAGTGTTAATTTTGATTAACATTTTTAAGAATAAATAAAGAAGTTATAAGTATTTGAGAAGATAAATGTGTTTAACCTAATTTAAACATTTTGAAATATATACTTGTATTGAACGATTTCCTTTCCTCTTTCCTCAACTATCCCTCTTGATCTTATGATACATCAAATGAATTAACAATATCCCTAAACTTTCTGATTCACTTCAATAACTTTTGCTTTCTCTTTCAGTGTAAGGAGTATCATAACCTCTAACTAGAGCATCTAGCAACAAAGTCCACTAATATGTCCAATTGCCATGTTTTTATGCATTATTTAAAGCAATTTTAAAATAAATAAAATCCACAATGGTTTCAAGCTTCTTCTATGCTTTGCTATAAAATTCTTTAAATTTCCTTAAAAAAATCCATTGTGTATAAATATATAAAGATCTAAGTAAAAATTAAAACATTACATCTCCACTAATCCTAAATTCAATATCTTCAATTATATATCAAGGGAATGTTTATTAAAATTGATTTTATGAAACATTTGATAGATTTATATGAATAAATAAAACCCAGAGATTAATCAATGCAATTTTATAGAAAACATACACAGCAAAAGATTTGTTCCATCAATTAAGTCTTCCTAAAACTATAAGCAATTAAGATGTTTTGTATTTCTGTGTGGGAAATACAAGCTGAGAAACTGAGCAAAATAAAGATTCTAGAAACAGACCCTCATGTATTTAGAAAAAATGACAGGGATGGTACAGCACTTCAATAAGTAACAATGGTACAAAGGAAGATAAGGGAGTGAGAGATTGAATTCTCATTTCAAAAATATACAAAGTAAATTTCAAATCATTTACATCTTATTGGATATAAAAAGGCACATCTAAACCCCTAGGAGCAAAATATGCAAAGCTTGATGGGAAGAATCAACATAGCCGAATAAAGGTAGATTCACATTGGAGCATCTCAGAGAAAATCAACTGAAAACACATGTAATTGGAAGAAAGGGAGGGACATACATCCTGATAACAAAATTAATCTAGCAGAAGAAGAAATAAACAAAACACAGGCATAGGACTTTATAAAATGATAATCTGGGGCCAGGGATATAGCTCAATGGTACAAGAACCACTACTGGGCAAGCACAAAGTCCTAATTTCGATTCACCATAAGATAGAGATAGATAGATAGATAGATAGATAGATAGATAGATAGATAGATAGATAGATAGATGATAGATGATAGATAGATGATAGATAGATAGATAGATAGATAGATAGATAGACAGATAGATGATAGACAGACAGATAATCCAGCCTACAGAGCTTCTTGTGGTTTTATCAAAAGCAGGATGGGATCAGGAACTGCCATATCCAGGAATTCCCACCCACACACACACACAAATAGACTGTAAAAGTATGGCCAATGCAGTACACACAGAATAGACATAGACTACAAAGCCCTTCACCTTTTTTGATTTCCTGCAAGTGGAGGATACTGCACCCTGACAACAAATTGCACCGCTAGATACAAGCGAGTGCTACTTCCCTGACAGGCCACCAAGTTTTTTACGCTCTTTTCTTTTTCTTTCTCTGTAAGCACCATGACCTCTAATTGGATCTTCTAGCAACAAGGTTAGAAACTGGCCATGGCTGAGGATTGCTAGTGGAAGAACACAAACCTGCCTCCCTATGAACAGGGAAAAAGAGGGACTTGGACATCTGGCAGCACCAGGAACAAAGAGTGAGAAATTACCACTTTCTTGCCCTTTAACCAATGACTAGCAGAACAAGCACCCTGGGGCTGGGAATTCCTTTCATCTGCAGCCATCAGTACAGACAGTGCAGAGCTGTGGGAGCAAGGAATGAGGAACAAACACTCCCTCACCCTGTGAGTCATGATACAAGCACCTTGTCCCACCATCTTATGACAAAAGTGTGGGACAAGGAGAGAAGAGTGACAGAGGCACCAACAGTGTGGACCAGAGCAGGCTGAGCAAGTCCTGGGAGGACAACTGCACGTGAAACTGTGAGAAGCCATGGTTGTCTCTGACGTGCCACAGCAACTAGGGGAGGAGTACAGTGACAAGCAGGTTAAGGAGGCAGGAGTGGACCATCCAGCATGCTGATGGTCAAAAACTGGCCTCATCCCCCACATTTGGAGGCCAAGATGAACTCCAAATCTAGGACTAATTCTTCTTTAGTCTGCTGGAGCCTTAATTTGGATACTACCACAAAATTGTGGAACCAGAGAAACTTAATTTAATTTTTTATTTATTCGGATTGTTTACAATTACTATGTGGTTGGAGTTTTGTTCATTTGTTTTTGGTTAGGTTTATACATCTATTTTTTTCTATTCTATTTGTCTTCTTTCTCTCTTTCCTCAACTATCCCTCTCGATCATAGGATGCTCAAAGTGAATTAACATTGTCCCTAAGCTTTCTGATTCATTTCAGTAACTAGCTTTCTCCTTCATTGTTTCTTTATGCTTTTTTGCCTAAGTTCCCAAAGGTTGTGTGACTATCCTTTGTCCTCCAGCCTTGTTTGACCATAGCACAATAAAATTGGAAATCATTAGCAAAAGAACCACAAAAAACTCCATAAACATTTGGAAGTGAAAAAATGAGCTCCTGAACAACAAATGGATCACAGATGAAATTAATGAAGAAATTAGCCAGTATCTACAACTAAATAATAACACTACTATAGCATATGGGAATTTACTGGGCACAATGAAATCAGAATGAAAACAATATAATTTTGAATCTAAAACTTCTAAAAAAAATAACAAGTCAAAACCAAAGCTCACACGAAGGAGGAAATTCTAAAATAAGAACAGAAATTAATGCAATTGAAACTAATAAAATAAGACAAAGAATCAATGAATCAAATAAGTGATTCTGGGCCAGTGAGATAGTTCAATGGACTAAGCACCTGCTTAGGCAAGTGCAGGAACCAGGGTTTGATCCCTGGCACCACATGCTATTCTGCCCCCACCCCCATGGGAGCCCTGAGCAGTTCATGAAACCTGGTGCACACCCATAATCCCAGTGGTGCAGTGGCTGAAAACAGAAAGATCGCTATGAGTCTGAGCTACGTAGTGAGAACCTGTACTAAAGACATAAAAAAGTTAGTTCTTTGAAAGATTAAATAAAATTGACAAACCCACAGTCAACCTTATCAAAACAGGAAAAAGATAAGGTCCTAAGGTCAATCCTCAATATTGGGAAAAACAAAAAAGGAAAAAAAAAAAGACTTAAATTCATGTAATTAGGAATAAAAAGGGAGAAATCACAATGGATCCTGCAGAAAGCCAGATTATCAGTACTTACTTCTAGAGTATTTATTCTAATAAAATGCAAAACACAAATGAGATAGTCAAATTGGTACACACATATGAACGACCAAAGGTGGGTAGTGCAGATAAAATTTCTAAATAGCCCAACATCAGTCAAAGAAATTAAAAATATAATTAAAACCTACCAACAAAGAAAATTCCAGGTCCTGGTGGATGTACAGCTGAGTTCTACAAGGAAGTTAGAAGGAACCTAATACCATTACTCTTCAAACTCTTTAATAAAATAGAATGTGAAGCAATAATTAAAAATTTTTCCTGGAAACAAGTATCATCTTAGTATCCAAACCAGAGGATCACAAAGAATCAATAAGTGGGATCTTATTTCTTGAAAAGCTTTTGTACAACAAAATAAATCACCATCAGAATAAAAAGACAACAAAGCGTCAGAAAAAAATCATGCCAACTGTTCTTCAGACAAAGCACTAATATCTAAAAAAAAATAATGTATATAAAGAACTAAAAAAATTCAGACCATTCAAATTCAAGCGCTTAGTCCAAAAAGTGTGCATCTAAGATGAACAGACATTTCTCAGAACTACAAACTAGCAAATAATGTCTGTAAAATGTTTAATATCACCGGCCATTTGAAATATGTGATTTAAACATCACTAGTATACCATTTCACTCCAAAAACAATGGCTATTAACAAGAAATCAACTAATTACTTTTTCCTCATAGCTAGAGGGGCTGTAGCTAGATAAAGAAACACTTCTCCACTTCTGGTGGAAGAGTACACAGTGTAGCTGCTGTGGAAGTTAGTGTGGACAATAATATTTTGAAATTCCTAAAAGACTTGGGATTAGAGGTTCAGTTTGACCCAGGTATTCCTGGTTTGGGTGTCTTCCTGGAAGATTTAAATGCACACTACCACAGTGATATATGCACCCCCTTGTGTACAGAAGGGTACTTTGTAATAGTGAGAACAACACAGGAAAACAACAAAAGAAAAGAAAAAAATTGATGACTTTGAGTTAGAGAAATATTTCTTGAATGATACACAAAACAAAAACAAAACCAAAAATATTGCCATGGCTTGTGTCTAGATTGCCCCACAAAGCCCCACACAGTCATAGGTGGGAATTTTAATGGGTGACCAGATCTAACTCTGATACTGGACTAGATTCTTGGTGAAATGGTAGGATGTAGGGCCCTAGGATTGAGGGTGTGAGTGCTACCTGCTCCAAGTACCCTAGATAAGATTTCATGGATAGAAAGAATGGTGGTCATACCTTGTTGCTTTGCTACCTTCTTTCCATCATGAACTGTTTCTCCTCAGTGATGCCTCTTTGCTGTCTCATCCTGCCTTGGAGCCTGCCAGTGATGGGCAGAAACCCCTACAAACTGTGAGTTAAATAAACATTTCTTCCTTTAACTTTGGGTGCTATGTGTTCTTTTTCAGCAACAAGTACATGATGACCACAGATACGCAAATACATTGCTTCATTAAAACATTCCATACATACTTCATCAAAAACATGATATATTTAACAATTAGGAGATGTTTACATCTCAGCAACAAAAGACTGAATATGTAAAGAAGTCCTAGTCAGTAAGGAAAAGAAAACCTGATAGGAAATGAGAAATGTCACAGCAGAAGTGGAAGACACAAAAGGACACAAATATGAGTGATATGGTTGCATGTGGAAACAGGCCTTAGCTCATTAATAGTCATGGCAATGCAAATCAAGGCACATTGCTCTTAATGAGACTCCATTGTTGTGGATAAATCTAAATGACTAGCCACTGTACTGCTAGAGAAAGTTGTATATTGGTACAACTCTACAGAATAATTCAGTTTATATTTTGATGTGGAATAGCCTCATAGTTCTATAACAAAGAGAAATATGTCTTCATATCCACCAGAAGTCCATTTGTAACCATGAAATATTTCATTAAACATTGTGATGGAGGTCATAAAAATAATTAATTGAACCACTAGGTAACTCTTTCGTAATTCCGATACATTTTAATTTTAGTATTCATATCTCATCTACCTCAGTGGATTAGAAAATGCCTAGTTCTAATAAATTATAAACCAAATATACATCACTTTCTTTAGTGACTGATATGTCATTTCATTGATTTCCAGTTTTACACAATATAACTGAAGGGTTTTCACTAGAAAACTTCAGTGCTATTCAATATAATTAAATCTTACTATCCATAAACAAAAACTGGCAGATTAGTGGGATTGTTGGAGGCCATTTCAATAATTCATCAAAAACATTGGCCACAACATTTGGGCCAAGAAGTGTTAGAATTCCAGCAGTTCTGTAGAGTACTGCATTAATAATTATGCTATTAACGTTGTCTTAAGTTATTTGATGTCTTCTGCCTTTAATTTTTCACTTACTAAAAACCAATAAATACATCATTTAAAAATTTAGTATATTATGATATTTAAGGTAGTTCAATGAAAAGCCATGTCATAGATGTATTAACAGGACTTTTATCATACAACTTTTTATTAATTTTTACATTAAGATACATAGTACATTGCTTTTCAAGACAAAAATTATGCACATGAAGCTTCAGAACGGGTGTGCATATCATGCCATCTCCCCTCTAAAGTTTTGGATGCTACATTTTCTTACATAGTCTGCTACTTGATACTGTGTAACTTCCAAAATGCTATCAGAGCACATGTAATGAATGCTAGTGCGCCTGCGCCTGACAGGCTTCATTTATATTTAACATCTTCATAAGCACATATTCTTTTTTACTCAGCATATAAAAGAAGATTTCTGCTTATTTCTAGTGACAAAAATACAGTATTTTCTCCATCTTTTCAGCATTTCATAAGCCTATGAAATTTCAAGAACTTTTATTTCAAGATGAAAATGTTCCAAACATTGAAGGACTATATATATATATATATATATATATATATATATGACACGGTCTACAGGGTCTCATCTCACACATCAGACTCACATATTCATAGTGATTATCCTGTTTTCAGCCTCCTAAGCTCTGGGATTACAAGGGTGCACCACCACACCCAGTCTCAGTCACTGTCTCAGCCCTCCCCAGGGGTGGAATCAGCACAGCACACTGGGCATCATGCCCAGCTGCTGTGCTCTGCCTAAGTAGGCACTTTAGTACACTGAGCTATCTGGCCAGCCCTGACCTTATATAAAGTATTGAAGTAGAACTTATGTTTCAGGATAGGAACTAAGTTAAACTGGTTTCTTTTTTTTTTTTTTTTTTTTTTTCAGAACTGGGGATTGAACTCAGGTCCTTGCGCTTGCCAGGAAAGCGCTTATTCCACTGAGCCATCTCCCCAGCCCCTCAAACTGCTTTCTTTGCACTAATTAAAATCATACCATGGACATATTAGCTGCTTAATAAAGTGACATTGGTGATTCACATTGATCCTAAGCAAAAGAATATTAGTTCATATATGACTATAATGATTGAATTAATTTTGCACTTAAAGGACTGAGATAAATATATAATCTTTTAAAATCATCAAAGCACTCATTGTCCATTAAAGCTGTCAATTCTGATATGCTTATTTGATTATGTTGCATGTGGCAAATGAATATAGTGGTTTATTTTATCTGAATAAATGAAAAGCAATATTTGTTTAGAGCATCTCTATTGTATTTTGCAGATTTTTTTAAGTTAAAAATTCTTATTTTATTCCTGGTACCACTACCACAATTTACAGGGCAATATACCTGATGAAATGAAAAGAAAGAAAAAGATAAAGCTACAACAGATAAAAGACCTCAGGAATGAACATCTAATTGACACTACATTGCATTAATAAATAGTTGCACTTTTTGCAAACTGTCTTGAACCAGAAGGCTTTACTGTTTAAGCTGCAGTAACTTTTCTGACTATGGATCATCATTCCTTCTATGGCAGATTTTTACAGTTCCTCTAGTGTATTTGGGATGACTGTCTCAAGGTAACCTGCAGCTTTCCTGACAATTCCTCGCTCTCTCTCCTGCTAAGAACTGTAGTCATTTTCTGTTGTTTTTAAAAACCTGCTACCATATCTACCACTTCCACCACCAGATCCATAAACACCACCATAGGGACTTCCAGATTTAATTCCACCAAACTGCCCCCTTTCGTGGGTCCATAATTTGACTGATGTTGTCCACTATAATTTCCAAAATCATTATAGTTCCCACTATTTCCACCACCAAAATTTCCTCCTTCATTGTAACCATCATATCCTCTTCCACCACCACCTCCGTATTCACCACATTGGTTTCCATATCCTGGTCTACCACCACAACTTCCTCTACTACTGTAACCAGGACCATCAGCACAGTTTCCACCATCACCTCCAAATCCATTATATCCACCATCACCTCCTCCATAACTATCTCTGCTGCCACCTCCTCCACCACCATAACCTCCTCTTCCACCAAAGTTTCCAACACTGCCAAAATTCCCTCCACCAAAGGGAGGTGTTTCCTCCACAACCCATAAAGTTGCCAGATACACTTCCATGGCCTCTTTGTGATCCAGCAGACTGCATCTCTTGTTCAGCAAGGGCCTTTTTCACTTCACAATTATGCCCACTAATAGTGTGGTGTTTCTGAACAACAATTTTTTCAACTGTGTCATGAGCATCAAAAGTTACAAAAGCAAATACTCTCTTTTTCCCACTCTGCCTGACTTCTTTAACTTACATGGTTTCAATCTTGCCATATTTTTCAAAGTAGTCTCTCAAGTTGTATTCTTCTGTATCTTCTTTAATACCACTAACAAAAATTTTCTTCACTGTTAGATGGGCACCAGGCTTTACTGAATCCTCTCTAGAACAGCTCTTCTTGGCTCCACTACATGCCCATCAACTTTGTGTGGTCGAGCATACATTGCTGCATCCACCTCTTCAACACAAGAGTAAGTCATAAAACCAAAGACTCTGAAGCATTTTGTTTGAGGATCTCTCATTACCACATAATCTGTGAGTGTGCCCCATTTCTCAAAGTGTTCTCTTAAACTATCGTTGTTAATTTCAAGCCTTGGACCACCAATAAAAAGGTTCCTCTGCTGCTCTGGCTCCTTTGGATCATGGCCTTCCATTTTGAGACCAGACTTGCCTCTTCCAACTTGAGTTCAATATAGGACTGAGAGGAAGATGCAGATTATTGATATATTCTAAACTTACATTATGTGTACATCTTAAGGGATTTAAGGTAGAATGCCTTACCAAATAAAGAAAATGTTTTACAATGAAAGTATGACAAGAGTCCTGATACTACGCCTATGCATATCATTCACCTACATAGGAGGTCAGTGAAACAGAAGTGATTCCCATTTTAATTCACTGATAAAATAGGTAGTAGAAACATTTTAAGCATTATAGGTTAATCTTAATTCTCAAATGAAAATAGAGAAAGTAAAGATACAGTATCCCACAGAGAAATATATTTTTACCCTACTGTGTTTTACCAATTAATGCTAATTGGCATCATCAAAATCTTCCATTGTAGTCCTCTCAACCTCTATCATACTTAATACTTAAGAATCAGTTGGAATGCTTGTTAATACAGATTCCTGAGCTCTAACCACAGAAATTCAGAAAGTCTTAGTCAGAGATCCATATTTATACTTCTAACAAGATGCTGTTTGTGGTCACATGGCTACCACAGGTATGTAGTATGTCAAAATCCACTGACATGCAAGATATCAGAAAAAAAATAAATGTTACATGGGCAGGACTTATGTTGGCCCTGAAGAACAGCATGTTTATTCATCATAGTTTTTACTTACTACCAAAGGGAGTATTTTTGTGTAACTACACAAATAAAAGCAGAGACATGACCATTTGGGGGATACATAAAATAGTAGATACTGTGAAGGAAATAGTCTCGTTCTTATTTGAGAAACTGATGATATTGAAATTGTTAATCTACCAGTACAGTATTCTTCCAATATATTTTACTGAGTATTTAATACCTGTTATCATGGTTTGGAGATACAACAATTTACACTGTCTCCATGGTGGTATAGACCAGAGAAAAGTTGAATGTCAGATTAGAAAGACAATTTAGTAACTGTTACATTTTTTTCAAATTCAACAATTTCTAAAGGAAAGGGAAAAGATATCTTGCATACTAAACAGGGACCCTGTCATCTGTTCCACATTTTTGAAAAATGGTAGCAATGGCAGCTTCCCCAGTGTTATCACAGGGCTTTGGCTTAGCATTCGTGTGTAGAAGGAAAGAGTGCCACCCGCTGAAGAAGCTGATGGCTTGCTCCAGCCCTGGGTGCAGGTCTTGACTGCCCTGATTCAATTTTAACATCCAGAGCAAAAATTGGTGCAAATCTGTCCTGAGAATACAGACAAAAGGCCCAGATATAAAGGTCAGTTAGTTGAAGAGCCACCAAAATCTACAGGACTCTGATTTGCACTTGCTGAAACATTATGAAGTAGATATAAGCAATCATTACACAAGATTATTGAAATGCTTCACCTGTTGAGTTTAAGACTAGATAAAAACTTCTGATCTCATCCAACTGCCTCTAAAGAAGCAAGCTAGGAGAAAACAAGGAAGTAAATGTGAGTCCTATGTATTTTTTAAACAGATTGAAAAAATTATCTTTTCCCATAGCAGGTGAATTTGTATAGCATTCTTCTTTTAAGTTAAGCCAAGTTAATCTTTTCAGTATTTCAAATTATTAGTACTTATTCAGTAAGAATAGAATGCTTTGTCTAAAAGTATTCTTTAATATATGCCAAATGCGTACAAATTACCTATAAAGTGTGCAGATTCTGAGAACATTATCTAGGTTCCAATATAAGATCTCCATATTGGTTATTAGCTGTGTAGCCTCACACAGTTACTCAAAATTAAATTTTCAAATCTGTAATCAATGAATCTAATCTCATAGATTTATTCTGAGGGAAAAGAGGCATAAACAAAAATGAACAAACCTGTATTTACTCACATACAGCAAATATAGGCTGTCGCTTGTATTTATCGAAAAATCTCTGAAAAGTCAGTTAACATAAGCTAACAAAATCCTTTTTTTTTTTTTTTATTTTTTTTTAAATTTTTTTTTAATTTATTTGAGAGAGAGAGAGAGAGAGAGAGAGAGAGAGAGAGAGAGAGAGAGAGGTGTGTGTGTGTGTGTGGCCAGCTCAGCCCACCAGTGGGCGGGGCTGGCTGGCATGTGGTGCTGGGGGATTGAACCGCGGTCCCTGATCTTTGCTGAGCTTGTTTTAAGTAGGTGCTTTAGACCACTGAGCCATCTCTCCAGCCCACAAAATCCTTTTGGAATAGAACTAGATAGTCAACTACTGACAGTGACACTCATGTGCAAGTCAATTTTGAAAATAAAACTAAAACTTTTAAAGTCTCCTCCATATAATGGACATAGTTATTCTAAATGCAATAGTCCTTTCATAAAACCTTTGCAAAATCATCATCAATCAAATTGAGGAAGGTATTAATCATTTATTTGTTTATGTGGTTGAAAAAAGCATAATGTAATAAGACACAAAACTATTTCCCTCCTAATTATTTTTGCTCAGAAGTTGTTTTGTCCTTTCAAATGCTGAAGTCAAACTAGATGAGCTAAGCATTTTCTTCTAAAGGTTTCATGTTTTGTTTAATTCATGGTTTTCTTCTTCTATCATATATAGTATTGTAACACAATAAACTGGTGTGATTTTAACTGAAATTCATTAGCTAAATTAAGGTAATTGCTTTACTGTTTGATAAACACTCATATTTTAAAATATGATAAATCTAAAATGCAAATTTTAGACTTTAATGTAAATAATTACTGGATACCAAAACAAATTATTTTCAAAAAAAAAAAAAGACAAGGAAAAAATGGCAGTGCTTAAAATATCTGTGAGATTTAATGTTATATTATGTGAATGACTGGGCCTTCTGACTGATTTATTCTTTGTTGCCTTTGACTTGCTTTAACATAACTTAGACTAGATTTTGCATGTCTATATGTTTATGATTATTATCATCTATACTTGTAGACAATTAGATGCACAAGTAATACATAGAGTCTCTAGGTAGCTGGCTAGGAGCCCTGAAACCAAAGACACACACTAGAGTTAGACAGCTACAGTAAGTAGAGTTTTATGTTCAATTTCCATTAACATGAGCATTAGAGGCAATTGTCGTGGTTTTTCATGTTTTAAACCAGTAAAAGTAAAATTATGGGCATTGCATTTACTGTAGAGTTTATCCCATCCTTGTGTAAACATGGTGTAAGAATCAGTAGCGTGTTTTCTGCTGATAACAAGGTCCCACACTGGTGCATAAATGAACCAATAATGTTACTCTAATGTGATTGTATAATTAAACTCTGCTAATCATTGGAAGACATCATAGACATATTGTCAGGAAGGGCACAGTTGTAATCCCTAAATGGTAGAAAGCTAGAACTTCATTGGCCTTATAGGATAGATGGTATATTAGCTTTATCACGACTGAGATACCCAAAATACCAGACACCCAAAACTTAAAGAAACAGAGACTCCATATGCCCGCAGTATCAATCTATGATCTGTTCTCTCCAAAGAAAAAGCATCTTGGCCAAGGGCCAAGCTGGAGCCAAGCTGCCTAGTTCATAGCATCAGGAAGCACAGAAGAGGAACGGTGCCTGAGAGGAAGTGGGGGGCTCCAAGGCCACCCTCTGCGACATGCTCAGATGTAGGAGGAGTGTATTGCACCTATCTCAGGGGCACATTACAAAACCACCTAAGTCAAAACCTCACCCTCTCTGCCTCAGGAGGGATGACTATTTTGTATTTGCTTTAAAGATGTGAATATATAGCAATTGTATAGCAGGGTCCTTCTTTGCCATAGAAGAGAGGTCAAGGCAAATCAGTACTGTATGTCTCTCCTAACAGTTGGAGTATAAGGAATTTTTACTAGGAACCTGGAATGTACTAAGAGCCCAACTAGATAAGCACAATCAGAAACAGATTGTGACACACAGCAGTGTGCAACTCAAGGTTCTTAGAAGAGGCTCAATAATGTTGACATACTTTTCATAGTTACGTTGATATTTTTAATGCTGAACAATAACACCAGTAGGCAGTTGGAGTGTGGAATGCTACCAGAAGTCTAAGTAGACATTTTAATGTGAGGAGAAAAAAGTTTTTTTTTAAATCAAACATTCTTTGAGTTCGTTGATTTAGTTCACTTTTGATATCTTTAAATTTAAATCTATTCTTGGTTTTATTTTAGGCTTTGAGGTTTTCCAATCTAGAAGACAAAATACTTCAGCATCAGCTTTGTCCTTCTGTTATCACATTACTTTTCCCGATTGATGGCCCTTCCAAATTCATTCCAAATGAATTTAATACATTCCTGAGTTTTTATGTTCACTTGACGTGTAAGAGGCAGTGGGGACAGAGCAAAGGACAGGGAAATGAAAAGGGAAGAGGAAAAAAAGGAAATGGGACAAGGAAAGAGTCGAAGGTAGAGGGGAGAGGGGAGGAGGGGAAGAGGAGAGAGATGACATGAAGACACTGACTTGGTGCCAATAGAAGGGCGGGTGCTCATTTAAGAAACAACCCAAGTTAAAGAAGGTATGATCCTCCTCCTGTCTCTTGCATGTCAAGACCTTGTTGCACCCATAGACATTGTCATTTTCCCTCTTTGGATATAAAATGTAATGGCATATATTTCTTTCAATTTACAAAACACTTTTATCTGCAGAGACTTGTTTTCCATATGCATCTAGTGACAACACTTGATATTTTATTACTGCTCCCAAATTGTAAGATAAAACTAAGTTACTGTGACTTGCTTACCCAGCAGAACTTAAGTTTTCTAAATCTACCCCAGAGTTTTTGATTCATCAGTAGTGAAATAAAGACTTTCAGGTTCTTATACTTCTGTTGCTGTAGAATGAGCTATAATTTCAGCTTTTGTTCTCATCAAAAAAATAATTTATGCTGCTTTATTTCCATTTAAGATTGTATTTGTTTGAGAGGAGAATTGAAGGAATTTTTCTTGTTTTCACTTAACAATGTGTAAATTGTATCTGCTGTGGTAGAGTTCACAATACTGAAATGGCCACAAAGAATCCATGAAGTCAGATCATCCCAGTACACAACGTACAGCTTGCACCACAACATTTTCCTTAGATGTGGGAAAATGAAGACTACTAAGAGAAGATACATCACTCTGGATGCTTTTACCTGACAGATTAAATACTGTTAAATTTAGAAGAATGTACTTTAAATGAGGATGTTGTCTGTGTCTTCTTATGTAGAATTTTTCTGCTGCAATTCTAAGAAATAACCAAACAGTGAAATACCCAAAACATAATGATTCTATCTGTAGTCCCAAGAAGTTTTCATGTTTTTATGCTGTCATGTATCAGAGAGCTTTTATTCTATCAAAACTTATTATATCTAATGTTTCATTCCTAGAGGTTTTTAAACCTTTTCATGCAATGATGGAAAGCTGCTGAAAAGGTGGATTATGAAATAAAATATCGATGTAGGCTACTGTTCAAGCAAAACTACTGGCTATTGTATGAAAATCCAAACAAGAAACAATAATTTCCATTTATCCTTTCTCATGCTTCCAACTGTGTTCCAATAAAAGCCAAGAAATTATTTTATTTTAAAATGTGTACAACTATTGGGCTGGGGAGATAGTTCAGTAGAATAATCACCTGCCTTGCAAGTGCAGAGTCCTGAGTTCAATACCTGGTACCACAAAACAAACCAACAAACAAAAAATAAGTAAATAAAATTTGTACAACTATTAAATTCAGGTTTCTAGTAACTCAAAACATTTTACTCTTTATGGAAGGTCACAATGACTTTCAAAGCCTAAGTTTCTAAATGTTCTCAGGTTAATGAAATTTTAGTCATATCAATCTGCATATGTAATTATCTTTTTCTCCATTTTTCCTTGGATTACATATTTTGAGGAAAAAAATAAATGCTGATCTAATGGCTAATCAAGTCCATATAAAGCCAGGCTTTTCATATCTTACATAGAAAGAATTCAGCCCAGAGGATTACCAACCCAGAACATCCCAGTCTGTGTTGTGCACTACACATCCCCTCGTTATGTGACTGACCTCTGTCTAGTTTCTTTTGAGCTGAGCTAGTAGAAAAGAATTCTGCTCTGAGTGCCTCTATGACTTTCTGCTGTTGCTTATTTACTATTGACGGTATTAATTCATACATTTGAGTTGAGCTAGTGTCCTCTGCATTTGTTCTGGGTGGGCACTGAGTTTCCTTCATATGTTTCTGCATTTGATTCTTTATTGCAGATGTTATTAATTCAGGGAATTTTTTTTCATTTCCAATCTGAGTTCCTCTATACCTTTCTGCAGCTGTTTATTTATCTCAGAAGCCATTGATTCATTGCTTTCAGCTGTGTGATTCCCAATTTGTTCGGTGTTAGAGTCCTCTGCCCTTGTTATGGGTGGGCTTGGGTTCTGAGATTGCATTTTGCTTCTTCTCGTTGGCATTTTGTGTAGCACTGTCTTCTGACCTTTGTTGTAGATCTTTGTTGCAGTTATAACCTTAGCACCTACTGAAGTTCAGGTGCAGATCTACAAAGTTTGGATTTATCCAGCTGTGCCTGGCTTGAGTCTGGCTGCAGTGCTTAGCTCCTTCCTGCTGCCACCCTTGGGAGTGTACCTGTTGTGCTCCTCTGGCAAGATATTCTGCTCCTGGACTACCTGGGTGGTTCTGTCCCCTACTCTCTCTGCAGGAATTGCAGCTGCAAGGTTTCACCTCAGGCCTGTAGTCCAGGCCTGAGCTGAGTCTGGAGGGGACAAGGTGGAGTAGGGGGTGAATCAGCTCTCCCACACACTTACCAGGCCTGTGCTAGTACTGGATCTGGGGGTCCCTAGAAGGCGACAGAAATTCTCACTGGGCAGGTGGAGGGTGGTGCTGCGGACTGTTGGGGGTGTACCAGGGGGGTGGAAGAGGGTCTCACCCACTCTGCACCTGGGCTGGGGCCTGGAGGTGCCCCAGTTTCTTGAAGTCCACTGTATTCCACTATCTCAATGTTGGTATGATAAAACAATATCTATTTCATATGAATATTTCCAGGATAAAATGTACACTATATAAATAATATAGATAATCATATAGACACCTAAGAACTAGTACCTAGCAGAGAATAAGAATTTACTTATTGCTAGCTGCTACTAGTACCACTATGATCATTACTTTTCCACCACTGAATTCCCTACATTTAATGACTTTCTTTTCTAGACCATCCACAGCATGGTCTATTTTGGCACCACTGGGAGTGCTGCCACCTTCTCAAATAGAAAGCACTTGAGAACAAATCAGAATTCATGAGACCCGCGAAGATATGTGACCTCCTTCACTGGGGACTCATTTTCAAACTCTTCCACCTCCAGGACACTGCTGCCAGGAAAGGAGGTAGCATTTAAGCATATATTTGTTTTTGCATTTTTATTTTCTTTTAAAGTGCCTATTCAAATATTAGCAAGAGTAGTGCAAACACCATCAACATAATGAGACAAGTTCATTCAAAGACAGAAAGTACTTCAGTCACTGGGGAAACATGAATTTCTTCCTCCAGCTTCGAACAAATTTGTGGAATCATCAGTGAACAGGATACAAATGCTTGGGTGTCCCGTTGTCTGGGCTCAAATTTAACACTGCTGCCTTTCTTTGGGGCTTCTCAGTTTCCTCATCTGGAAAACAAGAATAGATAGCAGTCTCCTCCCTTCTGGTTCATGTAGGAAAGTGACACAGGAAAACTCTTAACTCCAGACCTGCACTACAGCAAACGGTCAATATTTAATGGCTAAGATTTTATAAAAATGAATCATACTGTGCTGAATCTCAGTAAGGACTAACCACTCACAATTAGCAAGATAAACCAATGGAATCCTTGTACTAGAGAGATAAGATGGCCTTGAGACATTCTTTGGTGAAATAAGATACAGACTAAAAATCATTTAAAAGTCTTGAAGACTGAAATGAATTGCCTAAGGATTGTAATACTTTTAGCTTGACTACAAAGAAATGGTTTTCACTTAATCTACTACACTTGTCCATAAGACCATATGTAGGCTGTATGTATGAGGTGTAATCTCATTTGATATATATCAAGTTGCAGTTGATTACCACACAGATGAGAAAACCAGAATGAATAATAAGTATTAGACCAAATCTACTTATGAGCAAAAGGGGAGTGAAATCACTGAATTGCCAATGTGATTGTTTTACCAAATTTTAAAAGTATCAGGAAACCTGATTCCAAATTGTTGACATTATTTTATACAATAATTTTCCAAAAATAACACGAATCAGCTAGATGTGGTGGCACATGCCTGTAATATCAGCACTGGCGAAGCTAAGATAGGAAGATTCCAATTGCAACCCCAGCATAGGCAATGCAGTGAAACCCTGTTTCTAATATATATAGGCAATGCATCTTATTTAAATGTTCATTTTTATGCTATATGTTTTGTTTTATTATATTACTTTTATATCATCCAACGAACAATAACTCAACAATTTTATGAAAATGTATTATTTTAGCTCATAATATTTATTAAATGTTTCATATTTCTAGTAATTTTATTGTCCTTATTTTAGGATATCATATACTTGGATGTTCTATGGTTTATTATCATTTTATTCATGTAAATTTATTATATTTATGTCCCATTCCATTTATGTTTCATATTTTGTGCCTAGTGTAATGTTGCTTTTACAATGAAATCTTTATAATACTGTGCTTCATCAATTCTATGTCGTATGACTTTCATATGTCAATATTATTGAAATGAGAATGATTACTCCAAAATGACTACTCCAAAATTCAAAAAAATTAGAAGTATTTTCCTTCTCTTCTTGTAGGTACATAAAAAAACATATATTATAATCAATGATTCAGATATTCATTGAGATGTGGAATATTTTAATATCTGGGGCACAATGTTTCTCACATTATTCATTACCAAATTTAATTTTAATTTGTATTTTACTTTTACTATGAGTTTCCTAGTATTTATCTACACTGTAATGAAGAGATCTTTTTCATATTACTCAGTATATTTGCTTTCTGTTTTATCTGAAATAGTTTCCTACTGCTTTGTTTTGTTATATGTTGGAGGATAAATTGTTTTCATTCTTTAATTTTATTTTTAGCATAATTTTGTCTTTATTATATTCTCTGTGTGTGGCTTATATACTTACATATTGTATTGTGAGACAAATCCAATTATCTTTCTCCTCTAATAGGAAAATTTAATATTTTCATATTTATTCTCATAAGTAAATCTGGTTTTGTGGTTTCTGGAATCTGCCTCTTTTTTTGTCATTTTTGGCTCAGGGTCAGGCATTTAGAAGCAATTACTCTAGTTTTAAATTATTAAGCATTTGTTTTTCATTTTCATGATAACTTCCATTAATCAATCATTCTCTACTTCATGAAATTATTCCTTTTTCTTTATTATCTGTTCACAAGAGATAAGACAATTATCAACCTCATACTTCTCTACCTTTATAAACTGTTCATTTTAGAAGATTTGGTCATACAAGTAAGTGATTGTTAGGAAATTATTTTTACATTGAGTGTCTCATTTCATCAATTACTTTTGGCATTACAAAATGTGAAATGATTATTTAAATGGTTTCAAAATTCATCTTTAGATCACTAACCTTGTATTTTTATTTATTCTTGTAATAAAAGTTTACCCATTTTGTAGCTATAATATGAATTTAGTATTATTTTAAAGAAAGTCACAGTCTCCATTTTTAACACATATCTGAGAAGGTGCTCCTGTTGTTTCACTACATGTAGAAGTCTTTGGTCTATATTTTAGGTTTCATATTTACCACATCAAAATTTCCTATTAATCAGTTTGGAAAGTGTCTCATTGATATTTCTTTCTCAATAAAATAAAATTTAAAAAATACATAAAAAAGAAAATAACTAGTAATAAAATATAAAGGTAATAATGGAAATTATATTTTTCACTTGAAAGGTTTTTTTAATTTTAAAAGATGCACATTAAAGACTTAATACTGTCATCTCTAAACTATCAAACTTGGCCTTGTAATAAAATTTGATGACTAAAACAACTGTTTGATAACCCAGGAAAATTTGTATGTAACATGAAATAGTGAAAATATGTATTGCGTTTGAAATGTTTCATTGAATACAAGAATTTCTTGTGAATTCAAATCTTTCAAAATTAAAAAAAGAAAAAAGAAAAAAAGATTTTAAGAGCATTGTTCAATTGCTTTCATGTAATTAATAATTCAGTGAGGGGGCAGCACATGCATGGTTCAGCAGTTTAAGAGCCTGGCTGGCAGGCCCAGGGACCTAGGTTTGATCCCTAGCACTGCATGCTGTGCCACCTTCCTGGCCATGGAAAATGTGTGGTAGCACACGCCTGTAGTCCCAGCACTTGGAAGGCTGAGACAGGAGGATCACTATGAGTCTGAGCTGTGTAGGAAGACCTTAAACCAAATAAGTACATAAATATTTTTAAAAAGTAAAAAAGATTTCAGGGCAGAAATCCAACTTACCTCCTTATCTGGTTCATTTTCTTGGATATATTTGTGCCTTCCTGTTAACATTTCATGGTTATATATATTGTGGACATTTGTAGCAGTCCCTCTTTCCTCAGCAGAAGGACTTTAATGATTATTTCTTCTCCAATGTTTTGCTTTTTTCCTTGAGATAACTCAGATATTACTTTTAAATTTCTAACCTATAACTTCCATATTTAGTAATTCACTTTTTCCTTAATAATTTCTTAAATAACTTTGTCTTCTATGTATTCAGGAATGAAAACAAATCTCAATTTTTTGGAACATATGAATTGTTTTATTTGCCGAAATAGTGGTGTACATCTTACTGCCTCTGATGAGATGTAAATCTGTTTTGCACTTATAACTGACTTTACCTACTATCCTTCTTATCTGATTTTTAACCTTTCAATATTTGGTCTGTATATCTGATTTTATTTTTAGTCCATCTCCTTGTGTCTGTCATCTACCTTCACTGATTCCAATTCTTAAGCATACACAAACACCATTTTTTGTTAAATTTTGGATTTGATTCAAGTGAAATATTTCAATATCTTCTGGGTTTCTTTAATGAATCATTTGCTTTGTACCATCTCATATTTTCTTTCAGAATAGAGTTTTCGTATCCATTTCTCTGTATGGCAATTATATTTAATAGGATACAGGTTGCTTTGTTTGCTCATTTTATGAGTGAAGATCTATTGTCTTTACAGTGCCACTAATCAGGGGGATGTCTTTGGTCCCACTGCTGTCCATTTGACTGTAAATCAAATATTCTTAGATCTTTCTTAGGTGAACAATAAATTGCAATCCACAATTCTTGGCTCAATTCCCAGAGTCTTTTCTGTTGGAATTAAAAGGAATGTCTTTCATTTCATACCCTGGAGTTCTTACAAGCTAAATTAAATCAGTACATGAAATTCTACTGCATGTACTGCTACCACATGTTCTCCATTCTCTGTCTCAAGCCATACTTTTATTTATTTATTTATTTATTTATTTATTTATTTATTTATTTATTTTGAGGAACCGGGGATCGAACGCAGGCCCTTGCACTTGCCAAGGAAGTGCTTATTCCACTGAGCCATCTCCCCAGCCCTATTTGTGTTTATTTTTGAGAACTGTATTTCCCGGAATGAAACACATCTGCTTTGAAAAGCTCTGCTCTCAACGTCCTACTTCCTTTGCTCTTAATACAAGAGATGAAGTACGGACACGATTTGGATCACATATCACACTACCTAATATCTGATAGAGGAAAGCAGTGATGGCTCGCCAAGATCCTAGGTGTATCAGTCAGATACCAGAGAAACAGATTCAATGCAAGATATTCAAATACATAAGAATTCACAAGATTGGTTCACAGTGGTACCCCGCAGAGCCAGGTGTGAAAAACTATAAAAGATCTGCCAGTACATGGAAGATCCGATGACTGATGGAAGCCCTTGAGCTACTCCAGTGCCTGATGTGAACCAATATCAGGAGGTCAGAGTCTGAGGTGGAATGCTGAAGGGTCTAAACTGGAAGCCCGGAAAGGAAGTACAAGGTGAAGGCTCCCCGGGTGACACTCCTCCTTAGAGTGCGTCTTTCACAGCCCGAATTATGCTGATTCAATGTAGTTGGGTACTTCTTACTTAGGTTGAAACAATCACTTAACTTTCGCACTAGCTCATACAAACACCAGGTAGGCTAAGAGAGAGAGAAACTGAAGAAAGAAAGGGAAAAGGGAAAACAAATTATCTTCCTATCATTTTCTGTAATCCGAGACTTTTCTCTTTCACGAAACCACCATTAAGTTCCTCTCAATCCAATTTTATTGGCTTTATAATTAGTTGAAATTCCTTCTATATTCTAACAATAAGATGTCTATCAGTCAGTCATAATTTTACAATGTTGTGCTTTCCTGTGTCTTAATGTCTGTTTTTAAAGGAAGATGATAGAGACTGACTCAGGGATGACTAGCTAGAAGCCATTCTGAACTGAATCTAGGGTTTAGCTGTAAACACAGAGAAGACAATTGCCCAGACTAAAAGTAATATCATTGTGGCTTTTTCCCATCGTTGCTCAATATGAGCTGTAACAGAGCTATCTATCTATTTTCAGGATTTATTTTTTTAAAATATGAATGTAGTATAGGATCTACAGGGTCTCACTACACAGATAGGACTTCTAGTGATTCTCCTGTTTTCAGTCTCCCAAGCTCTGGGATTATAGGCACAGGCCACCATGCCCAGTATCAATTGCCATTCAGTGCACCTCGGGAGAGCGGCCAGCATGGCAAGCCAGGGATTGAACCCTGGCTGCTGCCTTCTGCCTAAGCAGGTGCTTTAGTCTGCTTTAGTCTGCTGAGCTTCTAGACAGATTATTTTATATGTAACTTAACATAAAATAATATTGCTTAGAATCTATATTATTGAGTAATAAACAAATAGTAAAAGTCTGCATTAGTATTATTAGATTTTAAAGTTTTCATTTCTTTATGATGTCAAATCACTTTTAAATAATTTTGTCAACATTTAAAGATCAACTACAGCTTAGTTCTAAAACTATATTGTGATAATTTTTCAAGAGATCCTTATAGAAGTATTCATAATGCCTTGCATTCTCTCTTTTTTTTTTTTTTTTTTTTGTGGCCAGCACAACCCTCCCTGGGGGGTGGGACTGGCATGCCATATGGTACCAGGGATCGAACCAGGGTCCTGCACTTTCCTAAGCAGGTGCTTTAGTCCACTGAGCTATCTCTCCAGCCATGCATGCATTGTCTTCAACATAGAATATTTATTATAAGCACATACAAATAGTTTTCACCACTATGAGGGGTGTAAATCAAGTAAAACTTTTATTTTCTTATTGCCTTGATATCCTACTGCTTCAGAAATTTCTACTAAATCATCTCCTATACTGACACCTCCACTTTTAAAATATATTTTGACGCAAGAACTATGAACTAGCTTTCCAAGAATGTTTGACAATGTAGATTCAGCAATCTTTTAGTTGACTAGGTGATGTGATTTGTTCTTATAGAAAATATTTTTCCATAGCATTGCCCAGGTGAATATTAAATATCAGGATTAAATGTATAAAGATGCTGCTGGGCATGGTTGGACACCAAAGTAATTGAAGAGCACTAGAAACCTGGGCAGGAAGATTATAAGTTTGAGCTCGACCTGGAAAACCTAAGCACATAGTAAGACTGTCTCAAAAAAATTTTGTTGTTTTTAAAGGGTACAAAATGGTCACAGAGAAAAACAGAAGCAGAAATGGTACAAAATTTCACTAAGTAATAGAAATTTAACAGAGGTTGTATTGCATGATGTTATCTCCAAATTGGTTGATTGGTTTACCAGATATAAATGTGCAATATTGGTTAAAAGAAAATAAATGGAGCCTGCCAAATAGTTCAGCAGATTAAAGCACCTGCTTAGGCAGAGGCAGAGGCAAAGGGTTTGATCCCTTGCCTGCCATGCTGGCTCTGACTCCAGGGTGCGCTGAGATGGTGATTGAGACTGGGCATGGTGGTGTGCACCTGTAATCCAAGTACTTGGGAGGCTGTAAACGGGATGATCACCACAAGTCCGATATATGTAGTGAGACCCTGTATACCCTGTACTAAATAAAAAAAAAAAAAAAAAAAAAAACCAACCAAACAAACAAAAAAACAGAACAATGTAAACTTTAAAACACATGCGTGAAGAATACTCTGTTAAATAGGAAAAAAGCTTTGTCTCTGTACTTGAATAGCAGCAATAGAGGTGTCTTATTTTACTGAAAATTAAATAATTAACATGAATTTATTGAGCCTTAGTCTAAGAATAAAAACTAAGTGTGCACCATATCGCTTATTTCTACTCTACTTTTCAAACAGATGTCAATACTTGACAGCCTAAAGTATATTGAGTTTTTCTATATTTTTAAAGAGAAAAAAGAAAATAATAATGAAACAGAGTTTCAAAACAGGTGAGTAGGACAGTTACAATAAGTAATGTATTGTACATTGTTATGTCAATAGTAGTTATGCAGAGTTCAAAATATAGACATTATATCTCATCTAAACAATATTAGTACAAGCCTTTCCTTTCAACAAAATGAAATATATTAGTTGTATAACTATCCTACTTATCTTGTATATACATATATATTTTTTTCTTTTTCCTTTTCTTTCCTTTCCTTCTCCCTCTTATAGTTTGTCTTTTATTTTTTGAGAAGTTTCTTTTTAGTCCAAAATATCTATTGCACATTTTGTATCTTATTTACTCATTCAGCTTCTCACATTAGTGAGACACTATGATGTTTACACTGATTTATTTCATATATGAGTTTTGAGTTACATTCATTTACTGATAAATGTCTCCAGTTTATCCTTCTGTATTGCTAAGTAGTATTCCATTGTATAAGAAGACAACATCTTTTTATTAATTCCTTTATTGATGGGCATTTGTGTTGGTTCTGGGATTTAACTATTATAAATTATTTTTCCATAAACATGGGTATACACATATCTCTACAGTATGATGTTTTTAATTCTTCTGGTAAGTTAACCAGAAGAGGACTAGCTGGATCAAATGGGACCTCTAATCCTAGTTTTGTGAATAATCATCACACTGATCCCCAAAAGAGCTATACCACTCTACATTCTCACCAAAAGTGGAGAAGGGTTCTTTTTCTCCACAGTTCCAACAGCATTTTTACTGATTGATTTCTCCATGATAGCTATTCTTTTTGGGGTGAGATGGAGTCTCAGTGTTGTTTTAATTTGCATCTCTTCAATGACCAATGAGGCTGAACATTTTTTCATGTATTTGTTTGTCATTTGTATTTCTGAAATTAATAAAACTGAATACTACTCTCTTAGATGCAGGAAATTCATTACTGTAGTAGAATGCTACAAGTGACTTTTATCCATTGAGAGTTTTTCTACTAAAATCTATGCACTGCATTTCATTTTTTCAATACCACTTTAACGACTTGTAGTCTTTTACTCAGGTACTTTCTAATTAAGTCTGTTTGTAATAGCTATTGTTTTTATTGTCAAATCATTCTTGATTCAGACTTTAGGCTGAGGTTTGTTTCTTAATTGCTCAAATTTTTTTAGTTAATTGGCTTATATGGTAGAACAGATGGTCTGTGAAGGCATTTGTGCTGTAACTATGTGATCATATACTTTTTTCTGTCTCATATGGTGACTGCTTTTCTAAATTTTCTCACTATAAAGTACTCTTAGTTTCTTGTATTTTTCATTTTCTGTCAATAATAATGTGAAAGAAATATGAATATTTTTCTAATTTCATTATTGGCCAAACTCAGAATAAAATACAGAAGTTTTAAAATTGATGTGGTTAGGTGTGTACACTCAAGGTCATGCATACCCTATGACATGAATTCAGTAGCAGAGGAATCTTCCCTCAACCTGAGGGAAATCAATTTCTTCACAATTTTGCTTATTTGGGGGATGGATCATGGGCCAAAGTGAACAGCACTCCTGTTATCTGCATTCTAGGCATTTACAGTTTAGGTCTGGGTGCAGACCTGGATGCTAAAATATGCATCATAGTGTTGGTCATATAATTGTAATCTTTCAGAATAAATTATATGAATAGAAAAACTTATGCCAATAATAGAGTATCACAGAAGACTTAAAGGAAAGAGTGCCTAAGCTGAGAGCTGGATGATGAGCACCAAGAAGCTCAGTCAAAGGGGACACTGTGCTTTCAAGGATGAACTTTCCTGAAGACACTCATGCTGAGCAATGGCCCTCTGCATCCGTGCTCAGGGGAGGGAGGCCCAGACAGGTGATGAGAGCAAGAAGGGAATAGAGTTGGAACGGCCCCACTGAAGAGCTCATGGCTGAGCGAGCTCACGAGTGTGGGGCCCAGTTGAAGAAAGCAGGTCTCTGGGGTCATATCCTGCCTTGTCCTTTCTTCTCTGGCTACTTTCATTTCACTTACTGCCTTCTGCTGCCAGGGATGAGCATCTCCCTCCACGCATCCTCCTGCCATACTGTCTCTACTTCCCAGATACCCAGAAGCAGTGGAGCAGACCATGGACGGAAACCTCTGAAACTGTGAGTTAAATAAATCCTTCAGTCTTTAAATTGATTATTTCAGGTGTCTTATTACAGGAGAGGAAAGCTGGCTGTCACAGAAAAGAAGTAAGAATCTTCCAAACACACAAGTTACAACTTGTGTATAGAAGATAATTTGAGAGCATTTGGAAAAGAGAAAAGACTACAGTGTTAAAAGCAGAGAAAGTACCAGGAAGAATTCTGTCCTGTGAGCCTTGAAAGATTAAATTAGCCAAACATTTCCAGTTAGAGTAAAAATTCCATTATGTATCTGAAGAGTTCCATAAGTGTTTATTATTTTAGAACTGTGTAATTTTGCCATAATTCTTATGATAATAACTTGGTTTATGTCATTGTGCAAACTGAGATTCACTGATATACCTGCATATATATATATATATATATATATGCTTTTACTCTTACTATATATTATACTTTTACTATATATATATATATATATATATATGTATATAGTATAAAAGTAAAAGTATAATAATGTTCTCGAAAATATTCTTATTTTAAAAACATTCTTATTTTTTAAGAACCAATATAGAACACAAATATAGACTCTATACAAAGAAGAGTAGATCAGCAAAGAACTTCAAAAAATTATGGCAGAAAGGTCACCAAGGAACAATAAGTTAACCTCCAGCTGGAATGAGCCACAGAGGTGGGATTTGAATATTTGCAGAAAGCAGGTATAGTGGAAGCCCTGGCCAATTGCTGGCCAAAGCAATTACGTCGATAGGTAATGTAAAACTGTTAATCAGTGATAGTTGCACAATGCCGTGATATATGATATAATCATGATAAAACACACAATTCTAATTCAAAAAGAATTTAATATTTAAAACTTAAACAACTTCTCATGAAGACTAATGCAACAAACAGAATGACAAGAATAATTTGGAAGACACAGTAAAATGGGAATATCCAAAATATTTATTAAAAAAACTAAGAAATAAACAAAACATTGTGTGAAGACTCGAAGAGTGAAATAGAGCTTCTAGAATTAAAATACTTTTTTAAATCTTTTATTCATTTTAATGAGCAAAAAGATAAAATAGCAATGAAAGAGTTTCAAAACAAGTTAGTAGGAGAGTTGCAATACTTAATACATTGTATATTGTTGTCTTCATAGCAGTTATTCAGAGGACAAAATATAGACATGATATCCTGTCTAAACAATATTAATACAAAGTTTCTTTATCATTTAACTAAAGAAAGTAACTGTATATGTATCCTATCTTGTGTATACATATACATTTTTTTCACTACAAAACAGTCATTGATTTATATTCCACTTTTTGATTTTGTTTTTTCAGAGATGGGTGTTCCACTTCAGGTAGAGCAGCTTTGTTTGGAGAAATCTTTAAAAGACCTTTAATACTTGAGGCCAGTCTAAAGATTGTAGGTACTTAAATTCAGCAAAATGACCCAATACAGTCCAATAGTCCATAATAGTAATGGGTTATCAGCAAAACTGGCAATTGTTGGAAATTCTTGACTTGAGCCTTTTACAGCTCAGCATATTTATATGGCATTACTTTTTATACCTCATGGTTATATTTTTCTGCTGGATGATTAAGACCAAGATAAAGCAAGACCTGTATAACTCAAAATGTAATTTTTTCCTCTTTTGTCTTGGTCTTGAAGTGTGGTCCATGCAGGAGTGTATGTCTCTTCCCAGTTGTAAAACCACCTTGTCTTCCATCTTGTCTCCTTGAGGACATGGCCCTGTCTGACTGCTAATTATATTTCTATCTAATTCAGCTGCCTACAACATTCCTCCCTCTGAAGAAGTAACCCGAAATGCCATGAGGGAACCATGGGCAATGACTACTATGGCTTCTTCAGGCTGAAAGTGGTTGTAGTGTTGAACTGGCAGTCAGAGATACTCTCCAGAGGTTCTGTCTAAAGGCCCTCAATAGACACCAACATTTTTATGTTGGGTAGGCAGAATTGCTTTAAATCTGGAGAAGACAAAACAAAAGAAACACACATGGGCCAAATAATAACATCAGCGGGATAATTATGAATACAGTCAAAATTATTTTCACCAAGTAGACAGTAATGTCTTCACATAAAAATGATAAAGATAGTGCCCAGGGGACCTCAGCATCTCACATACCATTGATTTGATATATTTTGGACAACTAGAGACATTAGCAGAAGGATATGGAATGTGGGGTTAAATCACTTTTCTCTTCCATGGCCACTATTTATTGTCTCAAATAAACTGGGCTACTAGTATGTCTTACCAACTCTACTGTTACTGAGTGCACATGAATTGTCAGACAGGAAAACACTGAGTACTTTCTGGTTGGTAGGTGGGGCCACTGTCTGGGCAAGTGACAAATCTGCATGAGCCTCTATTAAAAGTTTAACAGGCTTTATCCTTATATTGGCAATTATCATGGGCTCCCTCAGGCTGAGAGGGAAGACCTATGACCACCTCAATCTGAAACTTCCTCTGACTCCATCATAAACACTTTATTTTTCCTTCTCTACCAGCTTTGGACATTTTTGCTTGAAATGTCCCTTCTCTTTGTTGGGATCCAGGTAAGCATAACCTTTTCCCATTTCCTCACTGACCTTCTTTCCTGTAGGTTGCTTGTTGCTAGTATCACCATTCTCATTTTCCATCTATAATTCCATTTTGTATCCTTTCTACTATGAAACATCTCAACTCAGACAATTCATTCCTGCAAACCCCTCTAACTTCTGCAGCTTGTGTCAGATACCTGGGGCCCATTGAGCAAGGTATAACTTTCTGTTTTTAAGGCCTTCTACAGGCAACCCTGACCAGGGAATGTGATGGCAACTTCCCCTGTAGTGGATTTAGAGGAAGCATCTTGCCTAGGGGCATGAGTGTGATAATCTTAAGAAGGCTCCACTCACCTGGGCTATACGAGGTAGATAGTTAAGGTCTTGCTATCTCTTTATAGAAAAATCTGCTGGAGCCCAATAAAAGGAATCTAAAAGTAATCAAGTATATTCCCTGTAAATTTTACCTGTATGATTACCTAGGTTTTGGTATCTTATAAAGAACAACTTTTTTTTGAGAAATTAGAGCATGTATAATCAAGCATTTGAGCTAACAGGTAAATGTATAAACTTTTTAAAGGAATAGCAATTGTAACCCAACAGGCTTTTAGACCCCTTTATTCATGGAATCTGACAGTCTGCTATAAGTCTCTCTAGCTTTAGTTAAGAGAGATCACACATGTTTTAACTATCAACATGAAATGCCTGAGATTCATCAGAAATAAACCAGGCTTACATATTCATCATGAAATACAAAGCATTCAGTCAGGAAGATAAAATTAATGTCCCATTCAGTGTTTTGGATATGGCCCCCATTGTAAGAAAAGGGCACTGCCAAGGGATTTTTCCCTTTTAACAATGTGGCTCTGAGTTTTATGTCACAAATACAAGACTTGGCTGTATCTAACGGCCCAAAGATTTTGGACACTGTGTAGCCAGTGTCTTTAGAAATTATGCTGACAGTATTTTATCTGTCCTTTGGAACCTGTTTTAACACCTTTTTAAGGCTTACACATGAATATACGGCTTACACATGAATATATATTACATTATTAAAAAATGTCAGTCTCAGAGTCATTGTTTAGTAAGCAACCAGAATATATATTGCAGTACCTCAGTTACAGCTAAAGCAAGCTGTCTTATAAAGTCTGTTTCTATTGAGGAACGATGACTAGAAGGAAGGTCAGGGTTGGAGGACAAAGAGACCTACATAATTCCCTAGGGATGGGCATCAAGGATTAATATTCTAAATAGGTATCAATCACCTTAAAAGAGCCCAAATGAGTCACTATTTCACCCTCAACAGGAAGAGACCCTGTCCCATATTCATGCCCCTTTGTTACTAGACTCACTTCCCCATTTGATACTGGATTTAATCAAGTTTACCTCACCAATGGTGCCTGTAATCTCATTGATGAACCATAGTTTTATCCCACCTCATGCCCACCTAAGCGAGTTCCCATGTCTTCTCCACCACCTTAGACATGCCTCACTGAATGGTTTTCTTCTATACAAGTCCCTGGAAAAGACAGCTTCCGGGGGACAACCCACTCAGGCCCCTCTCCTGTCCCTCTCTCGGACAGGAGCTTTCCCTCAATAAATATATTCTGCTCATAACCTCAAAAAATATAACTTTTGTATCTGACAAGGTGAGTCAAATCCCTTCAGGATTTACTCTGGAACCACGTACATCACCTTGTAGATTTTTTGTTAGTGTCAGTCATCTAGGTGAGTCACAGACATTGCTTGAACAATTTGCTGTCTGTGAAAGCCTGAAAGAATGTTTTCTCTCTAGATGACTCTCCTTAGGCACACTATTCATCATTGATCACTTTCCTCTGTGGCCCCATAAACTCCTTGATAAGTAAATTTGGGACACACCTGAGTTATAGGATGTTACAGTACAGGTTCTCCTATGTCCTGAGTCCTCACTGACCTTGAAGGGCTAGGGCCAAATTATTGGCTATCCTTTTAGCCCCTCTATTTCTCTAATTTTTGGTCTGTAAGCTTTATTTGTTAAACATCCAGAAGAGAAATTAATGATATTATTACCCTGTAAAAGAGACAGTTAAGCTTAACATCACTATCTGTCTGAATATCGAATGCCTTAGACATAACATGGAACTGCTATTTTCCAACAATCATAGATATTTTAAAATTTAAATGCCTATAGAATGTGAAAAAAATTACAGTTTTACACAGAAATTTAGAAATCAAACCATATGAAACATTGTAACAAGATAGTCCTATGACATTTTTTTGTCTCTTATTTTCTATTATCTTTTTTTCTTGCAAGCATTTACTTTAAAGACAGAATCTTCTCTGTATCATTCCAGTTTTAGTATATGTGCTGCTTAAGTGAGCACCAAAATACTATTAAGAAAAAATTTTGAAAATACTCAAATACAAGATTATATATTAAAGAGAACGATTATATAAGTTACATAGCATCAGTGAAAATTAAAACTGAGTATAATATCTACATGGATCAGAGAGAATGTGGAATGGAAAATGCAACAAAGATAAAGTGACTAGAATAAGTTGAAATCTGACCTAGAAAATAGAGAATGAAAACTAGAAATACTGGAAGACTGAACTACCATGAATTTCTTAGAATGTACAAAGAAAGTATTTATCTTGACACAGAACATCAAGGTCTGATTTAAACAAATGAATATTAATAACATAATAAGTATCACAGTACAACTGAAGATCACTAAAGACAAAGTATGACTCCATGTCTTTCCCTGCTCAATGTGATGTGCAGTGGGGACATTCACAGGGAATGTCACAATACTGATTTTATATTTTTGTTTATATTAGATATTAAAACTAGCATACTAATAACAATGTCAAATTTTTAATTTAAAATAACTCAGCATATAAAGACCCAGAAGACTTCAAACTGAATGGAAAGTACAATCAACAGATGCCAACATCTGCAGAATAGAGCAGACAGGATCATCTGCCAAAGATTTTGTTGGATTTTGATGAGGTCATGATTTTCAAAAAGTTCCATGGATCAATGATGATCATTACTTAAATGGATAAAAGCATTGAATCTCTCAATTAATAAACAGAAAGAAATTGAAATTTTAGAGGAGAAATAAAAAGAAGTTTCCATTTTGCTTTTTTTATTTTAAAAAGAAAAAACAAAACAAAACACACAACAATAAAAATGTTATAGAATTTCAAAGCTAAAAAGAAAAACTAACAATGACTATTAGGTTAAGTATTATCAGATTTGATGATCAGATTATCAGATATATGCATGCAAGTTTGATCAAGTAATTAAACTTTAACTTCCTTTCACTAAACCTTATCAAATGGAATTTTATTTATATATTTATTTATTGTATACATATTAATATGGAGTCTACAGGTTCTCACTACACAGCTTGGACTCATAATGATCCTCCTGATTTCTGCCTCCCAAGTGCTGGGATTCCAGGTGTGCACCAACATGCTCAGTCTCAATCGCCATCTCAGCAAGCCCTTGGGCCAGAGCCAGCACACCACGCTGAAGATCAGACCCTGGTCCCTGTGCCTACCTAAACAGGTGCTTTAATCCCTTGAGCTCTCTGACCAGCTCTATTTATTTATTTATTTTAAATGTATTCCGTATAGGATCTACAAGGTCTCACTACACAGTTTGGACTCATAATGACCCTCCTGTTTTCAGCCTCCCAAGTGCTATCACTGTCTCAGCGGTCCCCGGGGATGGGGCTGGCACCACACAATGGCAATAGAACACTGGTCCCTGCTCTTGCCTCAGCAAGTGCTTTAGTCTGCTGAACTGTTTCGCTGGCCTTCAAATGGAATTTTGGATGAGAAATACAATAAGTAAATTTAAAAGCACTACATGTAGTCAACAGCGTTATAGAAAGACAAAAAAAAATTCAGTAAATTGCAGTATAACATGATACATATGATGAAAAAGAGAGAGACAGAGACAGAGAGAGAGAGAGAGAGAGAGAGAGAGAGAGAGAAATGGAAAAAATACAGGCTAGAATAAAATATCCAATTGCAAATATCATATACTCCAAAATTCCATACAACATTCTTGAAATGACAAAATAATACAAAGGAAGAAAATACATGATTTCAAGAAATTATGAAGGGATTGGGGCAAAGGAAAGGTTGATAGGTGTTACTGTAAAAGTCTGGCAACAACATCTCTCTGGTAAAGAATGGTGATGGAAATGTACCTTAGTTCTGTCAATGTCAGACTCTTCTACTAGTACTATTATAGTACAGTCTGTAAAATGCTACTGTTAGGGACACATTTGGTGAAACATACTAAGACTTTTGTAAATTATTCATTACAATTATATAAACTTATTAACTTATTAAAACATTATTAAAACCTCTTAAATCACTTTTACATGGAGCTATATGAAAATTAAAAGTTGTATAAAATTACTGATTTTGAAGTATGGTAAGCTTACTCATCAGCTTGATTCATTTAGGTGTTGGCCAGGGGATTAGTAAAGGATACCTGTGATTATGTATGAGTGGGCCAGTGGGCAGAGCTTTTAATACTGTGTCTGATTTTTGGCCCATTATTCTCTGGTGTTGCTCATTCTCTACTTCCCAGACACTGTGAGCAAAGTAACTTTGCTTCCCCAAACACTTCCTTCGCAATGTTGTTACCTTGGCTTTCCTTGACCATGGACTAAATCTGTTGAAGTCATGAGTCAGATTGAAGTTTTCCTTAAATTTGGCTGTCATGTATTTAATCCCAGTAATGAGAGAGTTAATACATAAAGTGTTATACAAATATAATGTTTTATAAAATGATCAGCACTTTTTCTTTGAAAAATGAAGAAAATCCATTCTAAAATATATATGGAATTTCAGAAGAACCACACAAAACAATCCTGAAAAATAAAAATATTCGAGATCTAGCACTCATTTAAAAAATTAATATATATCTAGGTAATTCCAAAAACATAGAAAAATTGAATAGAATCAATAGTCCAGAAATACACACTTACATTTATGATCAACTAAGTTTTGAAAGTGTGCCAAGACCCATTAATAGGAAAATATATTTTTTAATTGAAAGAAAAATGAAATTTTTAAAAAATCAGCTGAGTGTGTTCTTTCATTGTTTATAGTTGTTCCTTGAATTCTTGGACCTATTGGTACAAGACAGAACTGCTCGGTTTAGCACAAAGCTTTGCACACTGTGGTCCTCAGTCACTTCCCTTACCAACACTTGTACCATGGTTCCCACACTGCCCGTCATAACAACCCATTCCTGTGCCATGTGCCAACCTCACTGCACATCTGGGCTTTGCAGTTGTTATTATTTGTAGTAAGATTGCATACCTCATTACTCCCCTTATCCTGCCTTTCTTCCTATCTCTAACCTGAATTTACTTTCTTTCAATTATGACTTCAAAATTTACTCATCGATATTGCAAGACTAAAACAATAGTCTAAAAAGTGACTGTATGTATTTCATTTGTGTTTGTTTGTTTCATTTATGTATTTGGTACAGGATCTCACTCTGTATCTCAGACTCATAATGATCCACCTGTTTTCAGCCTCCCCAGTGCTGGGATTGCAGGGTGGGGCTGGGGCCAGTGCAGCACGCTGGACCAGGGATTGAACCCTGGTTCCTGTGCTTGCCTAAGCAGGCACTTAGTCTGCTGAGCTATCTCACTAGTCCTATATTTCATTTGTAATGTTTGTTATAGTTACAATCCTGAAAATATATTTGTGATCATGTCATTGATATCTGTCCTTTTTCATGAAAAATACAAAATCCAGGTGGGTAAAAACCATTTCAAATTGTGTTCAACATTTAGCCCTAAACTTATCACGGTCCCAGTTTCAAACACAGTAGTGATATTATCAATGCTGTTGACAAATAATATGAGTGGAGTAGATAAATAGTTTCTGTTATTATTTTTATGAAATAATCTTCTCTAAGAAGTCACATTGCAATACCCCAAAACCTGCAAAAGTCTGGGAAAGCTATTGTTTGTTGCAGGAGCAAATAACTTGGAATTTTACATTGATAAGATGTAAAATCAACATTTAACAAGTGGGTTAACATTTCCTAAGTTGCAGCCCCAGGAATGTAGATTAGTTATTCTGCCACACTATAGACCTCACCTTGCAACTTCAATAAGCATATTTGCTGATAACTATAGTCACAATATAGAAAATTTGTTCACTTACCACAATTGTTATTCTTATTACTGAAATAAATGTAATTTACTTACTTTGCAAATGAGAAAAAAATAAATTCAAAGATATTTAAATTTTATTTTGAATTATTGTTTCAGCTTTAATATAATTGCTGTATAAATATTAAAACAACAGTTCATTCCCAATAGGTCTGTAACTGAAGCAAATGTATTTTAAATAAATAGAAGAATGTTGGGGCTTTAAAACTATATCACAACACAAGGACACTGGCTTAAAAATCCAATGAACACTCCAAGATTAAAACATTATTTTTCTATATAAGAAATATAATAAGAAAATATAAAAATGCTATTTATTTTTTATGATAGTATCACCTATCATACTTTACATAGGGCCCTATACTTCACTAAAATTTACTAGTAGAAAATAAGTTTCCTTCATACTATATTAGCTCAAAAGCATAGACTTGAGTCTGCTTTTAAAACCGGAGTTGGGTTAGGAATGCCACCTCTGATATTGAATTAATGCCCCACTCTTGTTAGTAAAGCTTGACGCTTTGCATCCTGTGGTACTTTGTCCAAATACATCAAGGCAATTCTTTCCTATCATAAATGCATAGAACTATGAGAATCTTTATTTTCTCAAATGTTCCACAAGTTATGTCATCTTTATAAAGTAATTTACCAATTTAATTCAGGAAAAAAATATTCCCCAAACTCTTAAATTGTTCTGATAAAATAAGCTTCCAATATCTTCTTTTTAAAAACAGGAATTTCAGAGAAAAATAAAAGGTTCAGATAAAGTCCATCAATACATTAGAATTCGCCTACATGAAAAGCACTAAAATCAGCCACCAATAATTAGCATACTCACATGAGCTTTGTAGTATCTGCTTTGAGTTTCATCTAATTGTATCTAATCCCACATCAGTCAGTTTCCAGACCTTTGGCTAATGAAAGATTTTATCAGAAATCCACCAAAATGGACTGTGGGAGTGCTACTTTTCTTTACTTTCTCAACCCACCAAAGCAGTTTAGTCTTTACCACTTTTTTAAAATGGCAGTTACTTTTTTCTCTGATGGTTGCAGAAATGATGACTTTCTGCTAAATAAGACAACAACCCCAGCTAAGAACAAAACAAAGAAGCTTCAGGTATAGAGTGATTACAGACTTAATTATCCTGGAGTTAGCTATTGCTTTTAACTTCTAGGTTTTCCAGAAACTACAAAACTTTTAATATAGTATTTTCTATGGAGGAACTTATTTCATTTAAATGTATCTAGCTGTGCAAATCCACTAAAGTTATTATGCCTCTATTTTAATATTTTAAAAATTTAATAAGTTTTAATTACCTTTTATATTTTAAATGAATATATAATGGTATCTTGTGTAGGGTGAATGGACCTATGGTTGACCAAAATAGGGAAAAAGTAATTTAAGAAGATCACACTTTAGGAAACTGGTTATAATCCAATTTGTAGATAGCAATCTTTAATCTTATAATTATTTTTCTTTCAATTATTGCTTGAAGATTTGCTACTGCTGTGGGATATTGAAGCCACACGAGTGATTCTGCAAGCAGCCCGAGGGTTGTAGGGAATTCTTCATTATTCCACAGTGACTATCCAAAGTATAGAAAGAAAACAAAAAAATGCAATAAAATCCAAATTACCATGTTGCTTACTTTGCTGTGCCCATCAAATTTAGGATACTGAGAACTAACCGTTCAGGGACACTATGTCTAAATATCCAAAAATTTAAGTTTTGATTATATAACAGATGGAACCCATTATTTTTTTAAATTGCAGATAAATTTGTTTTGTTTCTCCCAGTGGAGATTTTTGAGTATTTAATTAAAGGCCTCATTGCCCCATCATTAAATTCAAAGAAGCATATCTAATGTGAACACTTAAATGTAATGTCACTCATTAGTCTTTAATGAAGAGAAACTTATTCTTTCTCTAAAGAACAGCTATAAAAATAATATCTGTCACCTGCAAAATTATATATTCCCAAGATTATTAATGTGCATTTAGTGACTGAAAGATGTCTTTGCAACAGTTACTGTGCAAACTTCTCTCTTTTTGAATTTATTGACGAAAAGGTGAACTGAAGTCAGAAAGCCTGGAAGTGTCATATGCCTCGGGACACCAGGCTGACTTGGAACCTGAATGTTCCAAGCCACTTGTTAATATATTTGGCATGAAGCCATTTGCACATTTTACCACACATTTTCTAATTGGTCTTGAGTCTTGACAGAAGTTTTCATAATGCCTTAGCCATACTTAAAATTCATTAGCCCATAAATATATGATTTAGTCACAAGAAAATTGATTTTGATGTCATGGCCACTTCCTAACATTTTAACGTGCAACTCAGAGACCTTAATTGTAGCTGATCAATAATATGTTATCAGCATTATCACCACTGCCATTATCCTCCTATCATTAATAGCATTATAATGTAAAATTACCTCTCATTCTTGAAAATCATATTTAGAACTATTCTAATATATACTGAGTTTCTATATTTAGTAATATGTAGATTGACCATTGACTCATAACATGCCTCTAAATCTACTGCATACTTTTCTTTTAGGACAAAGGAAGGGTTGTTTGTTGACACTCAGTAAAATATTTGGAAAGTTTTTAATTTCAACAGATAGATAAACTATCTGAATTTATAAAATTCCATATGGCTGATTTGACAGATTAAAACTCCATATATTTTTAAACACTTTAGATTTTGTCTATAATATTCAGCATTAAAAGTCTATTATTGTGTTTTTCTTTTGTTGTTGTTTTTGTCATTTGCACCACTACGGATGAAATACAGGTCTGGCATATATTGAGTAACACTATACTACAGACCTGCAGCATGAGCCCAGAAAACAATGTTTGTTAAAACTTGTTTGTATTTGATACTTAATTGTTTATATGAATAGGGATCATATAATGTTTCAATATATGAGTACATTGTATAATGATTAATAGGGTTAAATATATCCACCTTCTCATTTATTGTAGATTTATGATAAAATGTTATGTTCTTGAGTCTAGCACTGTCTTACTAGATACATCTAATCATCAGGTAAAATTCAATACCAAAAGCCTTCTCTTAAAATGCATCTACAATGATCTAATTATAGAAGCACCTAAATTATTTCATTATAGACCGATGTCCATGCATTGGTTCTATGGTATAACAGCAAGAGTGACAAAATAATGTTATTCTATTTTTTTATTCAATAGAGTTTGTTGTATCATGTAGATATAATACTATGTACTAGAAGTATAGGCATATAGAATATATGCATCATAACTCTCCCAGTATCAGAAAAATATTCTTCGTTATATTCTTTTTTTTTTTTTTTTTTTTTTGTGGAACGGGGGATTGAACTCAGAACTTTGCGCTTGCCAGGGAAGCGCTTATTCTACTGAGCCCTCTCCTTATATTCTAAGAAAGTCATTGCATCTTCTTACAAAAGGAACATAACTACAGAAACCTGAAGTAGGTCTGCTATTTCTGGAGCTACCACCAACATTTCTCAAAAGTTCAGATTATTTTCTTCTATGCTTCTATAATAGTTACCCTATGAGATTATGGGAAAGCTGGAATTTATTCCTCTGCTATAACTGTTTTTAATGTTCCTTACTCAAATTCACTTCATGTTCCCTGGCCTCAGATTTTTTGATGAATACTCCATCCAGTTCTTTCATGGATTGCGCTCCTTAGATTCAACAAATTAGCAAGAAATTTCATGTGATTCTTTTTCTTTCATTGTCTGGCTTGTTGTATTTAATGTAACAACCTCTGATGTTGTTCATCTTGCTTGAAATAATAAGATTTCACTCTTTTCTGTTGCTTTAAATCAGATCCCACTGTGAAAGCATGAGTGTTTACATTTCTAAATGTATTACAATAAAAGATGCATTGGCATTAATCCCCTTCAGAATGTGTCACCTAGATCCAAATACATTTATATCTCATTATTCTTGCTGATTTTGAAGCAATTAGGAAAGTTCTCTTTTGGAAATGTTACTAGGTGTGCTATTACGGTTATCTCAATGTTGTGAGTGGTTTATAGCAATTTCTGTGAAATAAAGAACATCATGGTAAGCCATTATTTTTTTTTAATTTTCCAAAATTTACACAAACCCTGAACACACTGAGAGAGAAATAAAGGAAACTGCCTTTCATAATAACATCCAAAAACATGAAATACTTTAGAATCAATCTCACAAAAGAAGTAAAAGATTTATACAGTGACAATTACAGTACTCTGAGAAAGGTGACTGAAGAGGGTTTCAGAAAATGGAATGAAGATCCAGCCCAGCCCAAACCCGGTGACTGTGCGGGAGAGCTTCCAGCTACCCTGCGCCCATGGAACATCTCTGGACAAAAACCCAGGCACACCAAGTGAGTGAGACCCTCTGTTGCACCCAAGACCCCTCCACCCCTGCAGAGTCCCACCCCCAAGCCCACCAAATAAGTGAGAACTTTGGCTATACTCTCTGGACCCCCAGATCCAGTCCAGCCCAGGCCCGGCTACTGTGTAGGAGAGCTTCTGGTTTCCCTGCTCCCCATGGACCTCTTTGGACAAAAACTCAGGCATGCTGTATGAGTGAGACCCTCTGTCATGCCCTTGGGACCCTTTCACCCCTCTGGATCCCCTGTCCCCAAGCCCAAGTGAAAAAATCTTCTGCGACACTTTCTAGACCCCTAGATGCAGCCCAAGCCCAGGCCTGCATAGTGTGTGGGAGAGCTTTTGTGCTCCCCTGTGTCACAGGGTCACAACAGGTACACTTCCAAGGGCTTCAGCAGGAAGGAGCTGAACGCAGCAGCTAGACGCAAGACAGGCAAAACCGGATAGACACAAACTTAATAAATATGCACTCAAATTTCAGTAGGCGCTAAGGTTATAACTGCACCAAAACTGTACACCAAAGGAGAGAGGGCAGTGTTATACAAAATGACAAAGAGAAGGAACAAAATACAATCTCACACCTTGAGCTCACCCATAACAAGTGCAGAGAACACTAGCTCAGCTGGAATGTATAAATTAATAGTGTCATCAGTAAAGAAACAACTGCAGAAAGGTATAGAGAAACACATAATTAATCTCTGAAATAAAAAAATAAATGTCTGAATTAATAGCAGCTGAAGTAAAGAATCAAATGCAGAAACACATGGATGAAACCCAATCTGAAAAAAACCCTGCAGTAAAAGAATTAATAACTGCTTCTAAAGAAGAGACTGATTTAAAAGAGTAGAGGAAATTTGAAAAATAACGGATTCCTTGAATGAGCAATACAGGAAAGAAATAGATCACATGAAGCAGAGTCAAAGAGATATACAGGAACTTAAAAATCTCAATCACAAACCTGTAAAACCATTTGAGTGACAGTGAAGACAGAGTTTCAGATCTTGAAGATGCTGGGAAGCTAGTGAAAAGGTAAGAAAAGATCTCTTAAAAACAATGAGGATGCAGGAAAAAATAATCCACCAACTGCAAGACAATGGAAAGAGGAACACTGTCAGACTAATAGGCATCAATGAGAAAGAAGGAGTCAATAAAAATGAGATAAAAACATATGGGCAGAAGTATTAGCAGACAACTTTCCAAATATAAGGAAACCATTTGACATTCAGGTAACTGGAGCACATACAATGCCAAATAACTTCAACCCAATTAAAAGCACACCAAGTCATGTAATAGTCAAGACCCCAGAAATGCAGCACAAGAACAATATACTGAAAGCCACTAGAGAGAGGAAGCTGATCACATTCAAAGGAAACTGTTCAGAATTATGGCCGACTTCTCTTTACAAATCATGACAGAAAGAAGATCGTGGAGCAGAGCACGTCAAGTCCTCTATGAAAATAAATTCCAGCCCAGACTACTATACCCTGCAACATTCTCTTTCAAGTTTGATGGAGATGTGACATACTTCCATGACAAAGAACAATTAAAGAATTTCATGATGATAAAGCCAACCCTACACAAACAACTGAAAGATGTTCTAGAGAGGGACCAAAATGATCAGAACTCCATGAAAGAGAACAGCAGGTAAATAACATGTCAATTGTAAGTCAACACATTTCAATTATAACCACCAAGGTAAATGTACTCATTTCACCAATTAAGAGAAATAGACTGGCACGGTGGATTAGGAAACAAAATCCATTAACATGTTGTATAAAAGAAACACATTTAAATCATAAAGACATTCATAAGCTGAAAGTCAAAGGATGGAACACAATACTACATGCCCCAGCACCTCGGATAAAAGCACGGGTAGCAATCCTATTCTCAGATAGTCTGAACTTCAAGCCAAGAATGATCAAATAAAATTAAAAAGCCCACTATATACTGGTTAGGGGAAAAATTCAAGAGGAAGAGGTAACACTCATAAATATGTATGCACCAAACATGGGAGCACCCAACTATATATAAAGCAAATCTTAATGGACATGAAAAATCTAATATCTAATACTATAATCTTAACAGGAGACCTTAAGACTCCGTCATCCCAAAAAGATAGGTCAACCAGACAAAAACTTAGCAAAGAAATACCAGAATTGAACCAGAGTTTGAAACAAATGGACTTGGTGGATATATACAGAGTGTTCCACTCAAACACAGATGAATGCACATTTTTCTCAGCTGCACATGGTCATTTTCTAAAATAGACCACATACTGGTCCATAGGTCATGCTTAAGTATATGCAAGAAAACAGAAATTATCCCATGCACATTATCTGACCA
>NW_004524606.1:16207422-16228565 GCF_000260255.1 Octodon degus
AAAGATTAAATAAAATTGATAAGCCCATAGCTAAGGTCATGCTTAAGTACATGCAAGAAAACAAATTATCCCATGAATATTGTCTGACCACAATGAAATGACGTTGGAAATAAATGACAAAGGAAACCAGAAAAAAACCCATAAATACAAGGAAATTAAACAACACCCTATTCAGCAATCAATGGGTCACAGATGAAATTAAACAAGAAATTCAACAATATCTACAATTCAATGAAAATTCAAGCACAACTTACCGTAATTTATGGGATACAATGAAAGCAGTTCTCAGAGGGAAATTTATAGCTGTGAACTCACACATTAGGAAAATAGAATAGGAAAAAAATAAACACCCTAATTATGCACCTCCAACATCCAGAAAAGAAAGAACAAACCAAACCCAGAGCCTATAGATGGGAATAAATCATAAAGATTGGAGCAGAAATTAATTCCATTGAGGCTAAAAATAGTTCACAGAATTCATGAATCAAAAAGCTGGTTCTTTGAAAGATTAAATAAAATTGATAAACCCCTAGCTAACCTCATCAAAAAGAGGAAAGAAAAAATTTAAATACTAGCAATAAGGAATGAAAAGGGTGTACTCACCACAGGCCCAGTGGAAATTCAGAAGATTATCAGTAGCTACTTTGAGAATCTTTACTCTCACAGAATAGAAGACACAGACAAAATGGACAGATTCCTAGAAAAGTACAAATTATCAAAACTGAATCAAGAAGATATAACAACTCTCAATAACCCAATAACAGCCAATGAAATACGAAATGTAATAAAAAGCTTACTGGCAAAGAAAAGTCCAGGTCCTGAGTGATTCACAGCTGAATTCAACAAGAAATTTAAAGAAAATATAATCCTTATACTCCCCAAACTCTTCATTGAAATTGAAAAGGAAACAGCTCTCCCAAAATCATTCCTGGAGGCAAGTATTATACTGATTCCAAAATCAGGGAAACACAAAAGTGAAAAAGAGAACTACTGGCCAATCTCCCTCATGAACATAGATGAAAGAATCCTCAACAACATCCTAGCAAATAGAACACAGCAAATCATCAAGAAGATCGTACACCATGACCAGGTAGGATTCATCCCAGGGATGCAAGGATGGTTCAATATTCAAAAATCTATAAATGTAATACACTATATCAATAGTGAAAACTGAAAACCACATGATCATCTCCATTGATGCGGGAAAGGCCTTTGACAAAGTCCAACACTCACTCAAGTTGAAAGTCCTACAGAAATTGGAATAGAAGGCCTCTACTTCAATTTGATAAAAAGCCATCTATGACAACCCAATGGCTAATAATATTGTAAATGGGGAAAAACTGAAATCTTTTAGTCTCAGATCTGGTATAAGACAAGGATGTCTTCTATCACCACTCCTATTCAAATTAGTTCTGGAATGATTAGCTAGTGCGATTAGACAAGAGAAAGAAATAAAAGAAGTAAAAATAGGTAAAGAAGAAGTGATATTATCATTATTTGCAGATGACATGATACTTTACTTGGAATACCAAAAAAACTCCACAAAGAAGCTACTAGAATTGATACAAAAATGCAGTAGCATAGCAGGATACAAAGTCAATACCCAAAAGCCAATAGCATTTCTCTACAGAGATAACAAACACACTGAGAGGGAAATTAGAGAAACAATACCTTTTACAATAGCACAGCAGAAAATGAAATACCTTGAAATTAATCTAACTAAAGAAGTCAAATATCTTTTCAAGGAAAATTTCAGTACTTTGTAAAAACAGATCATGGAGGACTGAAGAAAATGGAAAAATATTCCCTGCTCCTGGATAAGAAGAATCAACATTGTGAAGATGGACATACTCCCAAAATCATTGTACAGATGTAATGTAATTCCTATCAAAGTACCACCAAGATACCACCCAGACCTAGAGAAATCATTCCTGAAATTTATTTGGAACCAGGAAAGACCTAGAATACCAAAGTCAATCCTGGCCAGCAAAGCCAAGGCAGGAGGAATTATAATTAATGACTTGAAATTATACTACAAGGCTACTGTGACAAAATCAACATGAAAAAAAAATCAGCATGGTATTGGCAAAGAAATAGACCTGAGGATCAATGGACTAGATTAAAAGATGCAGAGGCCCTATGAACACACTTTCCAACCTGACCTACAATGAAGGGGACAAATGTACTTACTGGAAGAAAGATCCTCTTTAACAAATGGTGTGGAAAAACTGGCTCTTTACATGCCAAAAACTAAAACTTGACCCAGGTCTATCACCATGCACTAAGCTAAAGTCAAAATGGATTAAAGATCTAAACATTAAAACAGAAACACTAAATCTCCTGGAAGAGAAAGTAGGAGGAACTCTTTAAAAAATAGGGGTAGGTGAAGAGTTCATGAACAAAAATCAAATTGCACAGGTAATACTTGAAAGAATTAACAACTAGGACAACGTCTTGCTGAGTAGTTTTTGCACATCAAATGAAATTGCCAACAAAGTGACAAGACAACACACAATTTTCGAAAAAAAACCTTAACTAATAAGCACTCAGAGAAAGGTCTGCTATCTAGAATTTATAAAGAACTGAAAAACATTAGGGACCCTAAATTTAAAGACCCAATCCAGAAATGGGCATGCAAGATGAACAAACACTTCTTTGAGGATGAAATTAAAGAAGTAAATAAATATATGAAAAAATGCTTCACATCACTAGCCTTCTGTAAAATACAAATTAAAATAACACTAATATACCATCTCACCCCAGAAAGAATGGCTATCATAAAGAAATCAACAAACAACAAATGTTGGAGAGGCTGCTGGTAAAATGGAACCTTTCTCCACTGCTGGTGGAAATTTAGACTGGTTCAACCATTATGGAAATCAGTGTGGAGCCTCCTTAAAAAACTAGGACTGGAAATTCCATTCAAGCCAGCTATCCCCCTACTGGGAAATTTCCCGGAGAAACTGAAAACTTCGTATCATACTGATATATGTGTCCCTATGTTTGTAGCAGCACAATTTGTGATAGCCAAATCTTGAAAACAACCAAGATGCCCATAACATGAGGAATGGTTGCAAAAGATGCAGTATTTTTATACAATGGAGTATACTCAGCTATAAAGAATGATTAAATTAAAGCATTTATATTTAAATGGATGCCACTTGAAAATATACTCATAAGTAAAATAAAACAGAATACATGTGTAAATACTGTAGTCTCCCTAGTATAAGCACTCAAAAGAAGAAATAATATAGAAAGGTATGAGACAATTAAAAGTAAAGCAAGAAATTGAAGATTGAACAATGAAGAGAGGGCAAGGAGAAAAGCTGGGAAACATGACAGGGGCAAAGCCATACATCACTTTGCACAGGATGGGTAAGGCAATGATCCTGAGAAACATCAGCAATGTTTTGAAACTAGCAGTCAATTGGTAAAATTCTCACCCTCTCTAACTATATATGCTGATACCCGTGAACTAAGCAATGGCACTTAAGATAGAAATGGGTAATAGAAGGGTCACACTTGGAATGACTGTCATTCTTGTCTTCTAAATATGTACTTCTTTTCATGACATAGCAATTACTACCATACTGTCTCTCAAGTAAATGATTTTTTTTTAAAGTGGTAATAAATGAAAAAAAGACACAAGAAAAAAAGTCACAGGACTGCCCTGCCACAATGCTGTATATAGTTAGTTAGCTAAATTTTTTTTGTGAAAAATGTGTAGTTGTTTATTCTTACTGCTTAAATATTTTCCATTTTTTAAATTTTTTTCTCCATATTCTGTAGGGACTTAAAGTTTAACATATCAATACTTGATGAAAAAAAAAAAAAAAAAAAAGAATAATAAAGTCAGCTACTGGCCAGGGAGATGGCTCAGTGGAATAAGTGCTTCCCTGGCAAGTCCAAGGGGCCTAGTTCAATCCCTGGTTCTGCCAAAAATGAAAAATAAAAATAAAATGAAATGTTGTAGAGAAAACTATTTGTAGTAAAAATGAATTCCTTAAAAATAATTAAAAATAAATGGGGTCGGGGAGATGGCTCAGTAGAATAAGTGCTTCCCTGGCAAGCACAAGGGCCTGAGTTCACTCCCCAGTTCTGCCAAAAACAAATAAAAAACAAATAAAAAATAAAGTCAGCTATAGTATTCTTTCACTTCGTAGGGCATATTTCTTTCCCTACTTTATCTTGACCAAAATTTGCTCTTCAGAGAATGTTTCCTTTCCTATCTTTAATAAACATAAGGCCTTGCTACATTAAATATAAAAATACAAAAAAAAAAAAAAAAGAAAATTGAATGGTATTCCTTTCTGCTTGTTTGGAAGAGCTAACCTTGTGAATATGACCATACTTCAAAAATTTCTATACAGGTTCAGCGCAATCCCAATGAAAATGACATTGGTATGTCTCAGATCTAGAGAAAACTTTCCTGAGATTCATCTGGAATCAGAAGAGACCTAGAAGAACAAAAAGAATCCTGAGCAACAAAGGAAAGGAAGGAGCCATCACAATCCCTGACTTGAAGTTATGATATAAAGTTGTTGTGATGAAATCAGCATGGTAGTGGAAAAAAAGAGCCCTGAGGATTAATGCACCAGATTAGAAGATGAAGACCCAACTCCAAACACACTTAGCCATCTTATCTTTGACGAAGAGGCCAAACACGTTCACTGGAAGAAAGATAGCCTGTTTAATAAATGATGCTGGAAAAACTGACTTTCCATATGCCAAAGGCTAAAATTAGACACGTTTATCAGCATGCACTAAACTACAGTCAAAATTGTTCAAAGATTTAAATGTCTAAACAGAAATACTAAATATACGGAGGAGAATGTACGTAGAAATCTTGAATACTTAGAGGTAAGAGTTCATGAGCCAAAACCAAACTGAATGGGAAATACTTCAAATAAGCAACAACTTTTTTCATCTTTTTGAGAAGTTTCTGCAATTCTAAAGAAATGAACAACTGATAAAAAGAAAACAAACAAATTGGGGAAAGTATAGCCAACTCTCCCTCAGACAGAGGAATTATATCTAGAATATATAAAGTATTTTAAAAAGAAATCATGTCCCAAAATTCAAAGACCCAATGCAAAAATTGGCATCTGAGATGAATGCATAGGTTTCAGATGGAGAAATACAAACAGCAAATAAATTTATGAAAAAAGCTCCACATCACTAGTTATTTGAGAAATGAAAATTAAAACAGCACCAAGATTCCATTTCACCCAAGAAAAAATGGCTATTGTCAAGAAGTCAACTAATAACAAATGCTAGAGGGGCTGTGCGGAAAAATTAACCCTTCTCCATTGTTGGTGGAAGTGTAGACAGGTACCACCACTGTGGAAATCACTTTGGGTATTCCTTTAAAAAGCATGATTTAAGGTTCTATTCAACCCAGCTATTGCTCTCCTGAGAATTTTTCCAAAAGAATTGAAAACCTTGTGCCACAGCCACGCAAGTGCAAATATGTTTATAATAGCCTAATTTGTCATACTAAATCTTGGAAACAACCCAAATGCCCATCTAATGAGAAATGCGTACAAAAGCTATGGTATTTTTACACAATGGAGTATTAGCTATAAAAAAGATAAATCATAGGCTTTTTAAAAAAGATTGATTTATTTATTTGGTACAGGGTCTCACCATGCAGCTTGGACTCATAGTGATCCTCCTGTCTCAGCCTTCCTAGTTCTGGGATTAAAGGCATGCGCCACCATGCTTGGTTTCAGTGGCAGCCACAGCATGGGGACTGCATACCATGTAGTCCCAGGGATACAATTCATGTCTTTGTACTTGTCAGGCAGAGATTTAGAACTCTGGGCAATCTCCTTAGCCCAAATCCAAGGCTTTTATAAGTCAATAGATGCCACTAGAGGCCATACTTGTAAGTGAAATGAATCTGGTCCACATATGAAAACATTATATTGTCTTACTAGTGTAAGAAGCTGAAATAATAAATAAAATCTGATAGGAAAAATAGATACTATAAAAGAGAAAGAATCTGCTCAAATGGAAGGAAAACTGAAATGAGGCAAAGGAAAGGAGAGGGAGGGAAGTGGGAGAAATACATATTTACGACTGCTTGTCTACAGAGGGAAGCACTCTATGCTTAAATTTTTCTTTCTTTTTTTCTTTTTAATTTCTTATAACTTCCTTTTCCAATTTCACATGCTTATTTCTAATAATCTGAATATTATCATAAATCTTAATCTTCCTTTATTCACCGGATCTGGTATGACAGTTCTGGCTCTTCTCTCAAAATCAAAGTAACCAAAAAAAGCAAACATCTTGAATTCATTCAAGACATCAAGGAAGCTGACAGCACAATGCAAGACATAAAAGAGGATTTCTACAACTGCTTCAGAAAGAAATAAGAAGACTTGAATAAGAGTACTTAGAACAATGGGAGACACCTTGAGGGGTACTAATGGGAATGTGTATTTTGCTATAATTTTTAAATTTAAAGCTTCACCATACTATTTGATCAGACCATTTATACTTCACATATTTTTATCATTCATCCACAGACAGGTATCTAAGTTGATGACTCATTTTAGCTACTGTGATAAATGCTGCAAAGGAAACAGGAGTACAGGTATGTTCTTTGATAAGCACTTCATCTTCTCTGAATATATACTCAGCAATGAGTCCATTTACTATACTATGAATATTAGTGATATGAGACTCTCCATACTCTTCCTATCATGGTTGTATTAATTTATAGTCCCAGGAACATTGTGTATGCGTTTCCATTCCTCTAAATCCTTATCAGCATGTTTTACAACTTTCCTCATCTTTTTGTGCTAGTCTTTCTGCCTGGCATGACATGAATCCCTCATTTGCCTATCCCAAATAATAAGGGGAGCTGACCAAGCCCAGCAGCCTGGCTCAGCTGGTCCACTTCAGCAAGGCACAGCCAGAAGGAGATGAGCCTAGCAGGGTGACCTGAGCGAGGCCCAGCAGTTCAAGGTCCAGTCTGGTAGAATTTGACCTGGTGAGCTGAAGCGTAATGCTAGGCTCAGCAGTGTTAAGGCTGAAGCCCAATCCTAAGGTGAGGACCCACTTGGTACAGAAATGGTAGGATGTAACTTGGGTAAACTAGTCTTCTTGGAAGACTTCAGGTATATGAAGGGGAGATGCCCAGACAGAACTCAGGAGAACTAATTTAAATACAAATTCTGGCTTTATGATCTGCTTTATAATATAGCTATAATGTTTACTCCGATGGTCTAAAGTGCAAACCCATTATTTACAGAAGTTTGTTAATTTCTAAATTCATGAGCTCTTATTAGGACTGCGACATACTGGTCAGGGGAAAAATGCAAGAGGAAGAGATAACAGTCATAAATATGCATGCACCAAATATGGGAGCACCTGGCTATATAAGACAAATCATAATGGACATGAAAAATCTAATAATCAATACCACAAACTTAAAAGGGTATGATAACAGCCTTTATCTCAAAAAGATGGTCAAGCAGACAAAATATTGGCAAAGAAGTAAAAGAAATGAACCAAATCTTTGAACAAATGGACTTAGTCAACACATAGTGTTCCACCCAACAACATCTGAATACACATTCATTTTAGCTGCACATGGGATGCTTCCTAAAATAGACTACATACTAATCCACAGATCATGCTTAAGTAAATGCAAGAAAACAGAAATTATCCCATGCATATTATCTGATCATACTGCAATCAGATTGGAAATTGATGACTAAAGAAACCACAAAACCACATAAACATATGGAAATTACTAAAACTCTCCTCAGCAACAAATGGGTCACAGATGAAACTAAATAAGAAATTATAAATATCTATAATCAAATGAAAATTCAAACACAACACCCCAGAATTTGTGGGACACAACGAAACTAGTTCTCTGGGCAATTTACAATGGTGAACACATACATTAAGAAAACAAATTGAGAACAAATAAATACCCTAATATTGCATCTCTAGATTTTAGAAAGAGAAGAGCAAACCAAACCAAAAGATGGGAGTAATTATAAGGTTAGAGAAGAAATTAATGCAATTGAGACAAATAAAAAAATTAGAAGAATTAATGAACAAAAAACTAGTTCTATGAAAGAGTAAATACAATTGATAAACACCTAACCCACCTCATCAAAAAGAGGAAACAAAAAAATCAAATCAAACAATAAGGAATAAAAAGGGTGAAATTACTATAGATCCCGTAGAAATTCAGAAGCTTATCAACAGCTATTTTGAAAATCTTTACTCTCACAAAATCAAAGACACACACAAAAAAGGATGGATACCTAGATATGTACAAAAATGGCAAAACTCAATCAAGAAGATATACAAACTATGAATAATACAATATCAGCCAATAATACAATAATATCTATAGATATTAATTATAGATATTAATTTCAATAATACAATATTGAAAATGTAATAAAAAAACCTTACTAACAAAGAAGAGCCCAGATCCTGATGAGTTCACAGATGAATTCTAAAAGAAATTTAGAGAGGATTTAATCCCATTGCTCCTCAAACTCTTCAATGAAATTGAAAAGGAAGTAATTACTCTCAAATTTATTCCTGAAGGCAAGTATTATAATGATACCAAACCAGAGAAAGATTGAACCAAAAAATAAAATTACAGAACAATCTCCCCCATGAACATAGATGTAAAAATTCTCAATAAATTACTAACAAATGGAATAAAGCAAATCATCACGAAGATAATACACCATGACCACATAGGATTCATCCCAGGGATGCAAGGATGCTTTAACATATGCATTCCTATATATGTAATACAACATATCAATAGAGCCAAAACCAAAAACCAGATAATCATCTCAATAGATGCAGGAAAGGCTTTTGACAAAGTCTAACATTCATTCATAATCAAAGCGCTAGAATAAATTGGAATAGATGGTCTCTATCACAACCTGATAAAAGCCATCTATGAGAAATAAACAGCCAACATAATTCTAAATAAAGAAAAACCAAAAACTTTAACTCTTAATTCAGGTACAAGACAAGAATGTTCTCTATCATCTCTCCTATTCAATATAGTTCTGGAATCATTAGCTAGAGCCATTACACAAGAGAGAGAAATGAAAGGAATAAAAATAGGTAAAGAAGAAGTTAAACTACCATTATTCACTGATGACATGATACTGTACTTAAAAAACCCAAAAAGCTAAACCAAGAAGCTCTCAGAATTAATAAACAGATTCAGTAGCATAGCAGGATGCAAAGTCAACACCTAAACTCAATAGCATTCTTCTACAGAGATAGCAAACTCTCTGAGAGAGAAATTAGAGAAACAATACTCTTCACAATGGCATCTAGAAAATGAAATACATAAGAATTAATCTAACAAAGGAAGTTAAAGATATTTTTATATTTATTTATTTATTTTTGTATTTTAGGACAGGGTCTCACTGCATACATCGGACTTGTGATCCTTCTGTTTACAGCCTCCTAAGTACTGGGATTACAGGCATGCGCCACCACACCCAAGCTCAAACACCCTCTCATTGTGCCCCAGGGGCAAGGTTGACACAGCAAGCCTAGGGATCAAACTCTAAGGCCCTGCATCTGCCTAATGCGGGTGCTTTAATCTGCTGAGCTTTATTGGCTGGGCTTTGAGGAAGTAAGAGGTTTACAGAATGAAATTTACAATACTCTGAAAAAAGAGATTGAAGTGGACTTCAAGATAAATGGAAAGATGTGCCCAGGGAGATGGCTCAGTGCAATAAGTGCTTCCCTGGCAAATGCAAGGGCCTGAGCTCAATTCCCGGTAGAAAAAAAAAACAAAAAAAAACAGGAAAGATATTCCTTGTTCGTGTAAAGGAAGAACCAACATTGTGAAAATGGCCATACTTCCAAAATGCTTATTCAGATTTATTGCAATCCCTATCAAAGTACTATCAACATACCTCACAGCAAGAGAGAAAACATTCCTAAAATTTTTTGGAACCAGAAAAGACCTAGAATAGCAAAGTCAATCCTGGGCAACAATGACAGGGCAAATGACATTACAATCTCTGACTTGAAATTATACTATAAAACTACTGTGATAAAATCAGCATGGTACTGGCAATAAAACAGAGCTGAGGATCAGTGGGATAGAAGAGGCAGATACAACTACAAAAACACTCTGCCACCTTATCTTTGACAAACTGGCCGAACATGTTCGCTGGAAGAAGGATAACCTCTTTAACAAATAGTGCTGGAAAAACTGGCTCTCCATATGCTGAGAAGTAAAACTAGACCTGGGTCTATTGCCATACAGAAAAGTAAAATAAAAATGGATTAAGGATCTAAACATTAATACAGAAACACTAACTCACCTGGAAGAGAAAATAGATAGAAATCTTGAAGACATAAGGGTATGCAGATAGTTCATGGAAAAAGTCAAACTGCATGGGAAACTCTTCAAAGAATCAACAACAGGGATCTCATCTTATTGTGAAGTGACTGAATGTGAAGAGAAATAACCAACAGAGTGAAAAGGCAATCCACAAATTGGGAAAATAAAAATCTTAACGAAAAATCACTTCAGACAAGGATCTTCTACCTAGACTATATAAAGAACAAAAAAAAGTTAGGTGCCCAAATTTTAAGGACCAATCCAAAAATTTGTATCTGAGATGAATACACCATCTTCAGATGAAGAAATACAAGTGGCAAATAAATACATGAAAAACTGTTCCACAACACTGACCATTTGAGAAATGCAAATTAAAACAACTGAGATACCACCTCAGCCCAGAGAGAATGGCTATCATAAAGAAATCAACTAATATCAAATGTTGGAGGAGGTGTGGTGAAAAGGAAACCCTTCTCCACTGTTGTTGGGAATGTAGATGTGTACAAACAACATGGAAATCAGTGTAGAGACTCCTCAATAATATTGCACTGGAGAATCTGGGCATGGTGGCACATCCCTGTAATCTCAGGGCTGGGGAGGCTGAAAACAGGAGGATTATTATGAGTCCAAGCTGCATAGTGAGATCCAGTACAAAATACATAAATTTAAAAAGATCTAGTACTGGACCAGCTATTCTATTTCTGAGTATTTTCCCCAAAGAACTGAAAGCATCATACCATAGTGATATATGTGCACCTGTGTCTATAGCAGCATAATTTATCATAGCTAAATTTTGGAAACAACCCAAATTCCCCTCACCTGAAGAACAGATGAGAATACAATTGAGTATTCCTCAGCTATAAAGAAAGACAAACTTGCAGCCTTTATAGGTAAGTGGATACAGCTAGAGGCTATACTCATAAGTAAAACAAATCAGGCCCACATGTGTAAATGTTGTATTATCACCCTAGTGTAAGACATTGAAAGAATAAATAAACCTGAAAGGGATAATAGTTATAGTAACATGAAAAGAAAGTGAACTTAAGTACTAAATGAAGATGAAGGAAAGAAGACAGGAAAGAGAAAAATCATGCAAATTTATATACAGGATGACTGTGATGATGGCACTAATAATTTACATCAGTTTTTTAAAATATCAGTTAATGTTTAGAATTATCATTTGGAAAACTCTATATGCTGATACCTGTGATCTAAGCAACTACACAAGGGACAGCAATATGTAGTACAAAACCCATGGTTGAATGCCTCTCATCCCCGTCTTCTAAATGTGTACTGCTTCTAATGTCTTATCAATTATATTATACTATCTTTAAAATAAGATTTTTCAAAGTAAAAAACAGACAAGAAAAAAATTAACATTTATTGAAAGCAAGCTTTAATATTAAATTATTTGTCCAATCTTGAATAACTACTTCTTTTAATTTAAGTAACAGATTTGTTGATAGAAAATAGGTAATATAGCAACCATTGTTAACTTGGTATTCTTGTTTTGAAAATCTGTAACATATGTATTGTTATATGTTACCCTGTTTTTGTCTTTATGTCATTTGTTTTCCTTTTGCTGTTAATATAAACACCAGACTTATTAAAAATAAGTAATATAAAAGCCATTGTTAATTTGTTATTCTTGCTTTGAAAATCTGTAACATATGTATTGTTATATGTTACCTGTTTTTGTCTTTATGCTATTTGTTTTTCCTTTTGTTTTTCCTCTTCAAAATACAAATTAAAAATAAGTGAAATTGAGCTATATTAAATATGTTTTTAGCCATAGGATTCTCTTTTCATTAAAAGTGTCTATTTATATATTAATGCATTTTAATTTGGCTATTTGTTTTTTATGCTGTTCAGTTTTTTTTAAGTTTTTGATATATTCAGGGTATGAATCCTTTCCAGATGAATAGTTTGCAAATATTTTACTTCATTCTGTTGGATATCTCTTAAGTCTGTCAATTATTTTCTTAATTACATGGAAGCTTCTTAGTTTAATAGAATCATACTTGAAATTTTTTGCTTTTTTTTCCTGTGCCTTTGCTGTCCTATCATTAAAAAAAATTGTTTGCTCCAATGTCTTGATGTATTTCCAGTACTATGTTTTCTTGTAATTTCTTGTTTTCATGTAGGTTTACGCCTTTCAATCATTTTGAGTTGCTTTTATTCTGGTTAGTGAGAAGGAAAGTTAATGTCCTTAATGTAGTTGTACACTTTTCCAACCATCATTTGTTTAGAAGACTGTCCTTCACTGTATATTTTTGGTGATTTTGTTAAAAATCAGTTGGCTTTTTGAATGTGATTTAATTTCCGCATTATTTATTCTGATACACTGTGGTACACTGTAGTTTTATCCTATGTTTTGAAGTCTTATATTGTGTTGTCCCTATTTTTTTCCTGTTCTAGAAGACAAGGATGTCTACTCTTATAGTAAATACAATATTGATAGCCCTTTTAAATGAAAGAAATAAAAGGTAGCAAATTGGAAAAGAAGTCAAAATACCCATGTTAGTAAATGGCATGATTTCATACAGAAAAATCTAAGTGCTTCATCAAAAAGCTGTTAGCCTTCCTGTTTCTGGCTGCGCGGAGGCAGCTTGTATGTCTGGGACACCCCAAAGTTAGGACTTTGCTTTGCACATCTGAGGCGATCTGCAGAGGCTCTGCAGCTGTTATCATGCCACAGAGTGAATATAGTGAATTACATCGTAAACGCTATGGGTACCGCTTGGATTACCATGAGAAAAAGAGAAAGAAGGAAAGTTGAGAGGCTCATGAACGTTCAAAGAAGAAGAAGAAAAAAAAAAAGATTGGTCTGAAGGATAAGCTCTACCACAAACAGCGCTATGCGGAGAAAATACAAAGAAGACTATCAAGATACATGAAAAGAGAAACACCAAATAAAAGAATAATGAAAAGACTCCAAAAGGAGCAGTACCTGCCTACCTGCTGGACAGGGAAGGGCAGTCTTGTTCAAAAGTACTTTCCAACATGATTAAACAGAAAAGAAAAGAGAAGAAAAGAAAAGGCCGGAAAATGGGAAGTTCCTCTTCCCAAAGTTCGTACCCAAGGAGAAATGGAGGTATTAAAAGTTATTTGAAAAAAAACAAAAAACAAAAAACAAAAAACAAAAAACAAAAAAAAAAAAAAAAGAAAGAAAGAAAAAGAAATACTTAACATCCTTTTGCCGGGGAGATGGCTCAGTAGGATAAGTGCTTGACTGGCAAACTCAAGGATCTGAGTTCAATCCCCGGTTCCGCAAAAAAAAAAAAAGAAAGAAAAGAAAAAAGAAATACTTAAAAGTTATTTGAGCTGCAAAGAGAAAAAAGAAGTCATAGAAGAGGATGGTTATTAAGTCTGCTTTGTTGCAGATAGTTTTACAAGAAAACCAACTAATATGAAAGATTCATTAAGCTAATGGGCTTACGTTTTTAAGAAGGCTCATGTAACACATCCTGAACTGAAAGCCATCTTTTGTCTGCCAATAATTGGTGTGAAAAAGAATCCTTCATCACCATTTTATACAACTTTGGGTGTTATTACCAAAGGAACACTGATTGAGGTGAACGTGAGCGAGTTGGGCCTTGTGACGCAAGGGGGCAAGGTTATCTGGGGTAAATACACCCAGGTAACCCACAATCCTGAAAATGATGGATGCATCAGTGCAGTCTTACTAGTCTGACAGATGTTTCATACATTAACTTCTTACACTTATTGAAGACTACAGACCAATCAGAAACACTATAACTTGAATACTGCTGAACAACTCTCATGACTGCATTCATCAAGAAAGCTATTTATTAAACTGTAAAAACATTTTTAAAAAAAGAAAGGAAAAGCTATTAGCACCAGTTAACAGATCTAGTAAAATTGCAGGATATATAAAGTCAACACACAAAATCAGTACATTCAGGATTTTCCTGATTTTTTGAGCCCTCTGTAGATTCATACAAACTTTAGGACTTGTGGTTCCATTTCCATGAAGAAAATCATGAGTACTTTGAAGAGAACTACATTGAATTTATAGATTACTTTAAGTAATGTGGTCATACTAAACATATGATTCTCACAATACATGAACAACACAGATCTCTCTAAGCTTTATGCACTCTATAATTTCTTTCAACACTTTTATGACTTTCACTGTAGGAAATTTCACATCCTTTGTTGAATATATGCCTAAATATATTACTTTTATGGGTAATGGAATTGCTTTCCTAATTTCTGTTTCAGCAAGTTCATAATTGGTATATAAGTCCTGGCATGGTGATATATACCTGTAATTCCAGCGCTGGGGAGGCTGAAAACAGGAGGATCACTACAAGCCCAAGCTGTTGTACATATTTGTATTATGTACCAAATACATGAGTGAAAAAATAATAATAATTGGTGTATAAAAGAGCAATTGATTTTGTATGTTGATTTTATATATCCTGCAGGTTTACTAGGTCTCTTTACCAGTTCTAACAGTTTTTTGATAAACTATTTAGATTTTTCTGTAAGAAATCATGTCGTCTACTAACATGGATATTTTCAATCTTTTCCAATTTTCTGCCTTTTATTTCTTTCTCTGAAAAAGGCTATCAGGTACTGGGGAGATTGCTTGGCAGCATAAGTGCCTGCCTGGCAAGCGCAAGGTCCTGAGTTCAAGCTTCAGTAGTACAACATGCCATGTTGGCCCCAGAACCAGGAGTGATGGTGCATGCCTATAATCCCAGCACTAGGGAGGCTGAGACAGAAGGATTACTACCAGACTGAACTGTGTAGCAAGACCTTATATAAAAAATAAAATAATTTTTAATAAAAATTTGCCTGAATTATATTCACTATGAGAGTAGACATCCTTGTGTTCTTCCCCAATAGGAAACATTTTGAGATTTTTCCTGATTAGCACAACATTGGTTGTATTTTTACATTACAGCCTTTGGTACTTTACTTCTAAGCCTAATTTATTGAGTTGTTTCCTTTTATTATCATAAAGGTATGAGTATTTTGATGAAATGTTTTTTAATTGTAGCTATTCAAATAATATGTTTTTGTTTTAATTCTATTAATATATTTATTACATTACTGCTGTACCTATGTTGATCTGTTCTTACATGCCTGGGCAGACCCTACTTGATCATAGTGTGTGACCTCTTGATGTACTCGTGACTTTAATTTGCTAGTATGGGGAAATTTTTTAATCTATTTTCATCAAGGTTATGTTAGACTTCATTATTGCTGTATATTTCTGTGTTTTTTAACTGTAGTTTTGTATCAGACTAATACTGGCCTCAGTAAGAGAATCTGCAGAGGTCCTTGCATTTCAGATTTTTAATAGTTTAAGAATTACAATTACTTATTCTTTATGTGCTTTAGAATTCAGCAATGAAGACAAGTCCTAAGTATATTTTGGATAGGAGACCTTTAATTTGTATTTCAATTACTTTATCATTATTAATTTTCTTAGGTTATATGTGTTTGGAAATTTATTAATCTCTTCACTTTTAACATGTATTTGGTTGGTGTATATTCTTGTGATCATTTCATAGTTCTGCAATATCAGCCATAATATCTCTGTTTTGGTGTCTATATTTATTTGTGTTATTCATTTTTTGTCTAAATATTTTTAGATAAATATTTTGTCTAAATATTTTTCAACTTCATCCTTTGAAAAACCTCATCTCTGATTTATTGATCTTTTGTTTTAGTTCCATTTTTATTTGTTTATCCTCTGATCTTTATCATTTCTTTACTTCTACTATTTGTGGTTTTTTCCCAGCTCTTTAAGTACCTGAGGTACATTTGTAATCTATTTATTTGAAACATTTCTATTTTTATTTCTAATATAGATAGATAGATAGATAGATAGATAGATAGATAGATAGATAGATAGATAGATAGATAGATTTCCAGTACCAGGGATTGAACTCAGACCCATACATTTTTGATATGTGCTATAAAAGCTTTATATACATTTTGATGTTATATCTATAAATTCTCCTCTTTCTACTGTTTTGCTGTATGTCAGACTTCAATACATTATACTATCATTCTGTTTCTATACTTTTTAAAATTTCTTTTTAATTCATTTCAATTACCGATCAGTCACAGAATATTTTGTTCATATTCCTAGGTATTTTTATACATTAATTGTTGTTGAATTCAGTTTTATGTTGCTGTGGTCATATATACGTTCTCAGATTTTTTAATTAATTGAGTTTATTAGTTACTTTAAGATACACATAATAGCCACATTCATCATAGGAAATTTTTACCTCTATATGATATATCTTGAGAGCTGGCCAAACAGCTCAGCAGATTAAAGCATCTTCAAGCTGGCACAAGGACCAGGGGGTTCAATCCCCAGGCCTGCCATGCTGGTTCTGTCCCTGGGGGTGCTCTGAGACAGCGATTGAGACAAGACTTGGTGGCACGCACCTGTAATCCCAGCTCTTGGGAGGCTGTAAACAGGCGGATCACTACGAGTCCAATCTAGTAGTGAGACCCTGAACACCCTGTAGACCCTTCCCTAAAATAAACACACACACACACACACACACACACACACACACACACACACATATATATATATATATATCTTGATTTTTTTATTTTTTCCCTATCCCCTTCTTGTCCCTTCACCCCTTTTCTTAAATGCAAAAGCTGTGTTTTCATTTTTTCCTTCATTTATTATTTTTTTCTTTGACCTTCCTTTCATTCTCACTCCTCTCTCCTTTCCAGTTGATATTTTCTTTCTATTTCATAATATCTAGCATAGGTTCTGATCCTTATTTAAATTTTATGTTTCTCACACCAGAGAAACAATGCAATATTTACACATGTGTGTCCATTTTATTTCACTTAAGACTATGTTCTCCAAGTGCAAACATTTATCTATAAACATCTCAAGTTTATCCTTCTCTATGGCTGAGTAATATGCCATGGTATAAAAAAGAAACCACATCTTCTTTATTCATTCATCAGTTAATATGCATTTAAGCTGTTTCCAAGACTTAGCTTTCACAAACTGTGCTGCTATATCCAAGCATGTCCATAAATCATGATGACATAATGTGTTTAATACTTTGGGGGAAATACCAAGAAGGGACATGTCTAGGTCAAAGAGAATCATTAGTTTTAGACATTTTAAGAATCTCCACATCATTTTCCACAGGAGGTGCACCAGTCTACATTCCCATCAACAGTGGAAGAAGGCTCCTTTACCCCTTAACTGCATCAGCATTTCTTATTGGTTGATTACTTGATAATTGTCATTCTTTTTGTAGCGAGATAGAATCTTAGCATTGTTTAAATTTACAGCTCTCCAAAGACTGACGATCTTAAACTTTTTTTCATATCTGAATTTTTTGTTTCTTCTTTATGAAAAGTGTTAATTCACATCAGATGCCCATTTTTTGAATAGCATCTCTACCTTTCAGGGGTCTGAGACTTTTTTGAGTACTTTATATGGTCTAGATATTAGTCTTTTGTCTGAGAACCAGCTGGCAATTTTTCCCATTTACTGGGTTGTTCCTTCAATCTGTGCTTGATTTATTATTTTATACAAAAGCTTTTTATTAGATGAGATTCCATATGTTCATTGTTTGCAGTATTTCCTGTGTGATCTGTGTTTTCTTCAAAAAGTCTTTGCCTACCCTCTGTCCTCAAAAGTTCTACCTTCCAGCAGATATTCTGTTTCTGTTTTGATATTTAGATCTTTTATCCATTTTGATTTTAGTTTAGTGTATGGGAAGAGATATGGGTCTACTTTTAGCCTTCAGCATGTGGAAAGCCAATTTTCCTAACATTCTTTTTTTTTTAAATATGCTATGTTTCTTTCAGGAACTTTTTTGGCCCCTTTGTTAAAGATCAAGTGGCTGAGTGTGTTTAGAATTGTGTCTGCATCTTTCAGTCTATTCCATTGATGCTTGGGTCTATTTTGGTGGAGGTATTTTTTTATTTGTCTAGCTTTGTTTTATTTTTGTGAGTACCATTCTGTTTTTAATACTGTACCCTTGTAGGATGATTTAAAGACGTTGAAGGTGATGTCTCCTAATTTGCCTTTGTTGTCCAGAATTGTTTTAGCAATTCTAGGTCACCTCTGGTTCCAAGAAAATTTGGGATCACTTATTCCAGTTTTCTGTAGTTTTTATAATGGATGGGTATTGTACATTTTTGCATCTTTTTTTCTGAATCTATTGAGATGATCATGTCATTGTTAGAGTATATCCCATTTATTTATTTGTGCATGCCAAATCATCCCTGCATTCCTAGGATGAATTCTACTTGGCTATGGTATGTAATCTTCTTCTTGAATAGCTGTGTTCAGTTTGCTAGTAACTTACAGAGAATTTTTTGCATCTAATTTAATTAGTGAAATTAGCCTGTAGTTCTCTTTCTGATTGGTTCCTTCTCTGGTTTTAATATTAGGGTATGTCTTAGTTACTCTTCTCTCGTTATACCCAATACCCAAAATGAAAGAAGGAAAGGTTTATTTAACTCATAGTTACTGGTGGTTTCAGTCCACACTTAGCTGCCTCAAAGGAAGACTGGCTGGAACATGGTAGAAAGTAGCAGTCCATGGCAGTGGAGCAACAATGGCAACAGGCAACAATGGTCACACAAAGAGCAAAGGCTACAGAGAGAAAATCTGTATCTCTGTCCCTCTTAAATTGCGTTCAGGCTCTCTGCCCCAGGCTGGGGAAGTACACACACCCATAATCCCAGCAGTACTAAAACCCATAATCCCAGCCTTGGATCACCCATAATCCTAGTGGATCATGAGTTAATCACAAACTCTTGAAGTCCTCACCCATGACTCCATGAGGCTTTGGGGGAAAAACTAGACACAAACCATAACAGGGTATTAATTCAATCCAGGTCTGAGTTTGGAAATACTGCTTCACTTTCTAATTTTTTAAAAAGTTTAGGAATGAAAGCATTAGATTTTTCTATAAATTTCTTGTAGAATTCAGCAGGGAATCCATCAGGATCTGAGCTTTTCTTTATCAAGTTTGTAGTTACAACTTCAATTTCACTGACTGATATTAAGTTATTTAGAATATTTCTATCTTCATGACTTTAGCTTCAGAAATTCATATGTATTTAGGAATCTATCCTTTTCTTCTGTTTTACATCTTATTAGAATAAAATTTCCCAAATTAGGTATTGATTAACTTCTAGAGATTAGTCCTTTCTGGATTTCTGCAGGAACTGTTATTTTCACTGTTTCATTCCTAATTGCATGAATTTGAATCTTTCTTATTTTCTTTCCATAAGGTTGGGTGATTGTATTTAATTATTTAATAACTAAATTTAATCATTTAAATGAATTATTTGACCATTAATTTTATTTATTCAATCAAAGAACTAATTCTTCAATTAATTGATTGCATTGTTTCTTTTGTCTCTATTGCATTAATGTCTTCTTTGATCATTGTAATTTCCTCCCTCATACAAGTCTCGGGCTTAATTTCTCTTCTTTTCAAAAAGTTTGAAATTTAATATTTGGTTGCTTATTTACATTTATTCTGTTTTCTTGGTGTGAAAATTCGCCAGAGTAACTTTCTTACTTAGAACTGCTCTGATTTCCTCTCATAGGTTTTACTATGTTGTTTTTAGTATTATCACTTAATTATAGGTACTGTTTAATTTCTTCTTTAATATCATCTGTAAGAGCTTAGCAGTCTAAGTGCCTGACTGGAAAGTGCAAGTTCTTGAAATTGATTCCCAGAAGTACATTGTCATTTTTTATCCATTTGCATTGTCTGTATATTTTTATTAAATGTAATATATTTATGTTCAACATTAATGTTGAAAGACATGAGTAGCTTCCCATCATTCTAATTGTTTTATTATTGTTTTCTATTTTATTTAACTCTTTCCTCATGTATTACTTTTTATTGTGATGTATAAGTTCTCTGTATTGGTGAGTTTCTATTTTGTCTTTTATATATCGAGTCTATTGAGTTTTGTACATTCATGAGTTTGCATTTTGGTGGCTACCCTTTTATTCTTTCTAGTAGAGGTATTCCTTACAATATTTCATAAGGATTGCCAGACAATGATGAATTACTTAATTTCTACTTGTCTAGAAAAAAAATGATTTCTCCTTTAATACAGAAGCATCCTTTTGCAGAGAATAGTAATGCTTCATCTTCCTTTTTTCCTTCCTTCCTTCCATCCTTCCTTCCTTCCTTCCTTCCTTCCTTCCTTCCTTCCTTCCTTTCTTTCTTTTTATTTTTCTTTCCTATAAATATACTCTTCTCTTCTAGTCTAAAAGTTTCTACTAAGAAATTTTCTATAAGTCTAATGGGAATTTTTGTATCTGATTTGATACATCATACTTGATGTATGTAAGTTTCTCTATACTTTTTACGTTTGATCGTTTGACTATAATGTGCCTTGGTGAGGCTATTTTGGACTAAATCACAATGAGAACTTCTAAGCTTTTGTACCTGATGGCTATGTCTCTTTAAACATTCATAAAATTTTAAGATATTATTTCATGAAAGAGGTTATCAGAGCCTTTCATCATTTCTTTTTTTTTTTTTTTTTTGGTTTCATTTTTTCTTTTTTTACCCCCCCATAATTTTATTGATAAACAAATAGCAGTGAGACAGTTTCAAATCAAATTGCAAGACAGTTCCAATAATTAACACATTGCATACATTCTTCCTAGTGGTTAATTGCTGTACAAGATGTGGACTTGATATCCTATTTACAAACACCATTAGAACAAATCATTCTATTCATTAAGAGAATTAACTATAAATATATCCTAACC
>NW_004524606.1:16229015-16253187 GCF_000260255.1 Octodon degus
AAGCCTGAGAGAATGTTTTCTCTCCATGTGACTCTCCTTAGGCACACTCTACATCATCGATCACTTTCCTCTTTGGTCCCATAATCTCCTTGATCACAAAATTTGGGACACTACTGAGTTACATGACGTTACAGTACAAGTTCTCATATGTCCTGAGTCTTAATTGATTGACCTTAGAAGGCTAGGGCCAAAGTGTTGGCTTTCCTTGCAGTCCTCCTTTTTCTCTAATTTTGGTCTGCAAACCTAGGTTGTTAACCATCCAGAAGTCAAGCTTATTCTTATTACCATACAACTTAGGCTGTTAAGCTTAACCTCACTATCTGTTTGCATATCAAACATCTTAGGCATAATAAGGAACAGGTATTTCTCATCAAGTATTGATATGTTGAACTTTAAGTTCCTATAGAATATGATAAAAAACATTTAAAAATTAGAATATATTTTAAAAAGAGGAATAAAGAATTAAATACTTCTTATGTTTACACATAAGTCCTAAAATCTCACCATATACAACCTTGAAGCAGGACAGTCCCACAATATTCCTTTTCCTGTCTTTTGCTTTCGTTCACCACCTCTTTCTTTTTGAACAACCATCTACCCAAGAGACATCATAGCAGCAACTGGAATGTCATGACAAGCAGCCCATATTGAGAAGACCAGAATGACAGGCACTCCAAGCATGAAACTACTATTACAAATTGCCATCTGCAGTGCAGTAGCTTAGTTCACAGTTATCAGTATATATAGTTAGTCAGGATGAGAATCTTTCCAATTAACTGCTAGATTAAAAAAATCTTGAAGATTCTCAGGATTATTGTCTTGCCCATCTTCTACATATAACTGTATGGATTGACTTATTCATGTTTTGTAGCACTTCTTTCCCTCTCTTGATTAGATAGTCCTTGAGAACCTGCTTTCCTTTTACTTGTATTATACCTTTCTATTTGTATTTCTTCTTTTGAGTTCTTATACTAGGGAAACTATATGATATTTACACACGTGTGTCTGGTTTATTTCACTTTTGAGCATATCTTCAAGTGGCATCCACTTCAATATAAAGGCTTCGAGTTTATCATTCTTAATAGCTGAATAATACTCCATTGTGTAAAAATTACATCTTTTTCAACCAATCCTCAGGTGATGGGCATCTTGGTTGTTTCCAAGATTTGGCTATCACAAATTGTGCTGCTATAAACATAGGCACACATATATCACTATGATATGATGTTTTTAGATCCTCTGGGAAAATTCCCAGTAGAGGAATAGCTGGTTTAAATGAACACACTCAGCCACCTTATCTATGACAAAGGGGCCAAACATACTCACTGGAAGAAAGATAGCCTCTTTAACAAATGGTGCTGGAAAAACTAGCTCTTTACATGCCGAAAACTCAAACTTGACCCAGGTCTATCACTAGGCACTAAACTGAAGTCAAAATGGATTAAAGATCTAAACATTAAAACAGAGACACTAAATCTCCTGGAAGAGAAAGTAAGAGGAACTCTTGAAGACATAGGGGTAGGCAAATAGTTCATGAACAGAAATCAAATAGCATGGGAAGCAGTTGAAAGAATTAACAACTGGGACCTGCTCTTACTGAGAAGTTTTTTCATGTCAAAAGAAATTACCAACAAAGTGAAAAGGCAACCTACAAATTTGGAAAAAAAATCATGACAAATAAGTACTCACATAAAGGTCTACTCTCTAGAATTTATAAAGAATTAAAAAACACTAGGGTCCCAAAATTTAAAGACCCAATCCACAAGTGGGCATCTGATATGAACACATGCTTCTCAGAGGAAGAAATTAAAGAAGCGAATAAATATATGAAAAAATGCTCCACATCTCTAGCCATTCGTGAAATGCAAATTAAAACCACATTGAGATATCATCTCACCCCAGAAAGAATGGCTATCATAAAAAAATCACCCAACAACAAATGTTGGAGAGGCTGTGGGGAAAAGGAACCCTTCTCCACTGCTGGTGGGAGTGTAGACTGGTGCAACTTTTATGGAAATCAGTGTGGAGACTCCTTAGAAAAGTTGGACTTATCATTTCTTTATGTTCTGGGATTCTCATAATAAAAACATGTATTTACATAATTCCCAAAGTCTGCTTCTGTCTGTCTGTCTGTCTGTCTTTGTTTCTTTCTTTCATCTTACAGGTTTAATACAGATGATCAGTATTTTAGTTCAAAAATTCTTTCCTAGACTTGTTCTAGTCTGTTGTGAATATTCCTATTAGGGTATTTTTATGTTAGTCCCATATTTTGTTTCCTTTTGTATTTTTTCCATTTCTTTGCTTAATTGATCATTTATATCATGAATTATTTTTCTTATTTCCTTATAATCTCTGTGTATTTAATTGCACCTTCTCGAGTTTCCTTGGGAGTATTATTTTTGTTTCAGTCATGTCATAGATTTCTATAAATTTTCACTTGCTTCTGGACCTTTCTTTCAAAGGTGTCATGTTTCTTTTCTTATTTCTTATGTACTTATATTGATGTTTGCTCATCTAGTGTAGTGAGTTTTGTCTTCCAATTTATAGAGTAACATTTATAGAATATTTTGCATCTATATAGGATATATTAACTCAGTTTAGTAGGTACTTTTCTTTTAGAGCAGCTCAGAAATGTAGTCTGTGAGAATTCTTCTTCCTTAATTGGTGTCAGCAATGTGCATGTATTTTATGAAGGTAGGTGCATAGCTTTTCAGGTGACATAGGCTTCAAGGTTCTGTACCCACATGCGCCACAGAGTCAATCTCTGATGGTAACAAGGCTTTTGGGATCAGGTACAATAGGACTTGTGTTGTGGGATGTGAGAAGGGATCTCCTCAGCTGCCTAAGAATAAGCACAGGTGGCACGAAGTATTGTGGTACCAGAACTCACTGTTTCTGAGCCAGAATATAAAAAGGAGAACTTCCTGAGAAAATGCAGGTAGAATATGGAAGATGGCTGGGCTTGCAGCACCAGAATACACAGTCCTGGAGCCACAGGTTTTGGGTGTGTACCTGTTCAGGTCTTCAGAATGAGCACAAGTGGTACTAGGGTCTGCCACATTGATAACTACAGACACAGGAGATACAACAGGAGGATCTTCCCCAGATCTCATGGGTGAATTGTGCTTGGCATTAGGACATACAGAACTGCTAGCTCCTTTCATGGAGCTGTGGAACCCAGATCAATTGTTCTTCAGGCTCTGTGAAGTGAATACTAGCTATATCAGTGTTTTCAGAACCATCAACTATGATTTCAAGTCCATGGACTGTGGCAAGAACTTATTCTAGTAATTAAAGAGGGATGTACAAAGAGAAAAAAATGGGTGGAGGGTTTTCACTAGCATGCATACTACTATAAGCATAGGATGTGCACAAGACCTTCCTTAGGTCTAGCAGGTCCAGTATATATGGCACCTGGGGCTTTTGGTTTCAGTGTCTGTGGTCCTGGAGCTACAAGACAAAGATATTAATGTCTTTCAGTCACATGGATAGATGAAAACATGAAAAAAGTATGTGGCATTGTAGCAAGGCTCTTGTAGCTGAGAGAGATATATAGACTTTCCCCCAGTCCCATGGGATAAGATGAGATTATTTGGACTTTTGGTACTAGTGGCTGCAGTCTCAAGGCTGTAGATTGAGAAGGAGACCTTCCCTAATTTCCACTGAGTACAGGTTTACCCAGGGATTGTAGCAGCCAGTGGCCTTTTTCTGTAGCAGTGGTACATAACTGTGACCTCTTCCATGTCGACATGGACAGATATGGGTCAGGACAGGACTTTGCGTCAGGCTTAGTCCCAAGGCTCTGGGCTGTGTAGGAGGTCATCTTTAGTTTCTGCTAGGTGAGCACAGCAGTGACAGTGTTGATTGCATTCATAACTGCATTTGCATATTTCTATAACTATAGGATATGATTGGATCCTAAGAAAGAGAGGAAAGCACTCTCAGGTTTTGGGCACTAGCAGCCACTGTATTAAGGCTGTGGACTGAATATGAGATCTTCCGCAGTTCCCACAAGGCAAGCCTAGGTGGGATTTAGGCTTGTGGTAATGGCAGCTGATAATCCTGAAGGTAAGAAATCCAGAGGGGGCTCTCTTTCAGTCTATCATTCATGCATAAAACTTAGATTTCTGCTGTCATTCTACCTCTCTCTACTTTCAAGGATTTGGGGTTGAAATCACAAATTTTCTTTTTTTCCTCCATCTTTCCATGCTCTTTAGGGCTCCTATTACTTCTTTGCCAGTTTCTGTAGTTCTCCACCAATCACTATCCTCAAAATACAATTTTACCTTGTTGTCCTAGCTCTCCCATGTGACTTGTAAGGAGGGCATCTCTATTCATCAATTTCAATTCTCTTTCCTCATCAAAATTACTTTTCTGGTACGCTTTTATAAAGTCAACCAAACATAAAATTTTCCAAAGCACCATTTATTGCTACTCTGTTTAATTTCACTTACTTTGTTAACTATTTCAAAAATATGTACCTCATGAAAGTTAATTATGAAATCATGCTGCATCTTCATGAAAGCCTTTCTCCAGCACTCCTTTCTATCTTTTCTTAATTCATAACTCTAATACATACACACAGAAAACAAACTACAGTTAGAGAAAATGTGCTACTCTTTGCAGGGCCTGTTCAAAATGGTTTTGCTTGTTAAACATCTGATACTTTCACTCTGTAAAATTAATTCTTCCTTATTTTGTTTCCCTAATTAATATTTTCCATTTAGGTCAACCTAAAGCTATAATTTTATTGCAAGTGTTTATTTACAAGTGTGCCTATTACAAAAGCCATGTAGCCTTCCACTTGAGAGAGTTACATTTAGAACATTGACTTACATATGAAGATAATTACAATTAAGTTATGCTTATACTCAGACCCTGGGAGAAATTTAAAAAGAAAAATCACACTTCTATACTATAGAATTTAAAAACTTCCATCACACAATACTTAGTGTTTTACATATAGGAACATTAACACAGACTAATTTTTTGTCAAAAATCAAATAAGTAGGACCCTATTACATGCTAAAGATAGTGAGAATATAGTTGATTCAAAAACAAAAACAGCGGCCCACCATGTAGCTCTGGTTGGCCTAGAATTCACTATTTTTCACAGGCTGACCTTCAACTCAAAGGATTCTCCTGCCTCAACCACCCCAGTGCTGGGATTATAGGGGTGAACCATTATACCTGGTGAGAATATGTTTGAAATGATTCATCATTGGGCTACAAAATCACAGGCAATTTACAGGAAAAAAAACTAATAAGTTTATATTGTTTACAGACCAGAATATTTATAATAATGATGATTTTGCTTGCAAGCAAAATTAATTTACTTCAAATTTATTTGCTATGTTTCTGTGAAACTCAGAAACAGTGTTCAGGTCTCAGTACCTACAAATACTCATAAAACATTATCAAGAATTATTCTCTGGCTTCATTCTCAGCCATGGCAGCCCCTGCAATCTCAGGCAGACATTCAACCTGCTCAGAAAGCTCAGCAGAAGAAAACCTCTCTCTCAACATCCAAGTAAAAATTTCAGGATTGAATCCAAACTTGAGTGTTTTGGTTACTCTTTTCTCATTGCTGGGATAAAATACCCAACATCCAAAACTAAAGCAAGCAAGGTTTATTTAGCTCACAGTTTGCAGAGATTTCAGTCCATACTAGCTGGCTCCAATGCAGAGTGGCACATGGCAGAGGGCAGCAGTTCATGGCAGCAGAAAACAGCAAAATAGCAAAAGTAAAAAGGTAGGAGTAGCAGCACCAATGGCAGCAGAAGCGAGCCTTCTCCCTTATGCTGCATTCAGGCTATCTGGCCCAGGCTGGGGGTAACACTCACACCCATGATCCTAGTAGCACTCACCCATAACTGCTGCACTGGATCATGAACTCTAGAAGTCAACCCGACTGCATGAGGCTTTGGGGAGACAGCTAGACACAAACTATAATAGTTGAAGAACCAAATTATCAGTGAATATCTAAGATTCGGTTATATGAGTATCCTAGGAGGTAAGGATTTGATCAGCCTCTTTGAACTGCAGGAATCAGGGAAAAGCACATGTTCTTACATATCAAAACCAAGCAGATGTCTGCAGAATAGGGGAGAAATGGAGGTTGGCCTCACAAAGCAAGAATGTGCACTATATCTCACATGAGATAAAATGTACCGTAGATGCATACCTTATATTTACAAAGACTTTCAAGCTAAAATACCAAATGGAACTCATACAATAAGAGACATCATCAATCATCTACCACAACTTTTTGCATCTCAAATTTGCTGAAATTTGGTTTCTTTTCAGTTATATTTTCATATCAACCATGTGAATTATATCTTTTGAAATCTTAGTTGTATTGCTGTATTGACTAAAAGAGTGCCAATAATTCATGTGAAATAGCCTTTCTTTCTATCTTTCTGAACTTCGTGTCTCTGTATGCATATAGATCATATATATGATGCATTTCAATTTTTCTCAGAGTGTCCATTAAAAATAGTGAGTAGATATAGTAACACTTCAGAGAAATCAGTAAATTTATTGAACTTTTCCATCGGCCTAAGCTGTTTTTTATCTGTTACTTTCTCTGTGCTCTTCCAAGAAAGAGTGTGTGTGCACAAAGAATCTTTGCATTTATAAACATTTCTCCCAGAATTCTCTTATGTATCAGCTTTGCTTTATATTTATTTTAATTTGTTCTACTTCTCTCTTGTTTCAATTCCCTTCAAACTCCCTTTTCCCCTGGCCTCTTCTACAAATGAGTCTTCACCATTTGTCAGTGGTTTCCAATTCATCTTTTTTCCTTCCTGAACTCACCATTTTTTTTCAAACATCTTTACATTTTACACTGTGAATATCTCTCTTATGCCTGAACCAACTTATTTGAAAACTGTACTTTGTAATCTGATGTTTGGGCCTGTTATGGTTTGTGTCTAGTTGTCCCCCCAAGCCCCATGCAGTCATGGGGCAGCTCCTAGAATTTATCAGTTTGTGAATAATTCATAACACAAGGCTGGGATTGTGGATGTGAATGCTACACTCACCATGGGATGGATAATCTGCATACAAATGTAGGGAGGAAGAGAGGCTTGCTAGCCGCTGAAGCTGCTGCTCCTTCTTTTGGTCTTTACTGTTTTCCACTGCCATGAAATGCTGCCCTCTTCCATGTGCCACTCTACCTTGGAGACAGCCAAGTATGAACTGAAACCTCCAACTGTGAGCTAAATAATTCTTTCCTTCCTTAATTGTGGATGTTGGGTATTTTGTTCAAGCAATGAGTGAAAAGGAACTGAGTCAGGCCCATCTGGTGGTCTGAGGCCACAGCTTAGAGGACACTGATCACAGAGAGCACAAGGAGAATGATTTCATCTGTGTGATAATGTAAACTGGAACAATTTTAACAGTAATGATGAACGTTTGTGATACACAGGTACCAAGTACTGTGATAATTTTTTTATAAGAATTAGCAGAGGATTTCATTTAATTCTTAAAATTTTTAAAGAAACATTCCCTAATTGTAATCTCCAGAGGGATAGCTAATGCTCAGGAGTCTGAACAGTGTCAGGCCAGAGGGCAGAGCCCAGCTCAGGCCCAGGTCTCTGCTCTGTCTGACTCCATTCTTCTCAGTCCCTTCTCCACCCAGCTTTCTGGATCTTTCCTTCCACAAAACTTCTAAAAGGATTTATAATCTTGGAAACTACCACTAATAACATATCAGGCACAATCCTTTCTTATGTCCTGACCTGCCTACTTTTATAATAATATACAAAAAATTTCATAATTTTCAAAAGAAACTATAAAGCTCACTACATTTGGGTTTTCTGAGAACTATAACACGTGGAGCACAAGAACAAGTTTGTGTGCCTCCAGCACCTGCGCGGTGTTTTACATTTAGTAGACACTCTCTGAGTGTTTGAATCTTAGTCCATTTCTGTTGCTAACAACACAGAAGCACAAATTGCCTCAATATGAAGAAAAGATTTGTTTAGTCTCAGTGCTGGTCTAAGGTTGAGGGCCTGTATCTGTTAATAGTCGTATTTCTGGCCACTCCCAAAAAGGCACAGGACATCACATTACAAAAGGCAAGAAGTACCTGAGAGACCTCAGCAAATTCACTGTTATGAAGCAGACCTCAGCAGATCTGCTTTCTTTTTATAGCAGACCCATTAATTTTCTTGTCAATTAATCCATTCTTATAGTGCATGAATGAAGACACCGAACTACCTCTCAAAGGTCACACTTTTTAATATATCAGACTGATAGTTAAATTTCAACACTAGTTTCACAGGACACAGCCCCTCATTAAAGAATAACATCTTAAAGAATAAAATGAATACATTTTACTCCATGTTATAAAACGTGGTATGTGCATAGTGCTTAGGGTTAGGCATGTGTAGAGACTTCCCAGGTGGAGCGCTAGCTCCCTTCTCCCAGTCACCTTCTGTGCTGGCCATATGATCTTTGGTCTCCAGGCAAAGACTTCTGACAAGTGTGGCAGTTCTCTTTGTATGTAGGAGGCAACTTAGTAAGAAAGGTTAGTCTAAAACTTGCGGTATCTTTTCACTAGCATACTGCTAAGACTAGCATGCATTTTAGCAAAACCTATAAAGAAAATTATGCAGGAGGCAGGGACAGGGATAAATCTGCTAACAGATGTAGTATTTCTGAAACTGAAACTTAGATCAAAAGTCCCATGCAAGCAGCATTGAAAAGACTTGTAGTATTCTATAAGACTTAAATGAAATGTTTTTATGACAAAAGACTTATTACTCAAAGATTTCCTCGTCTATTACTCCTATTCTCTGATTACTGTATTCATTTTTCAGTTGCGGTTAGAAGTAGACTTTGTTCACTGTTAAAGCACACTTCACTTCTTAACATATGGCAGACAATGTCCTGTATTCCATTAATCCCAGCTTACCTTAGTCTTGTTCAAAATATGTAAGATGGATGGAAGTGAAGGACAGAACAGGAAAGAAACCAGAAACAGTTCTACATTAACTAAATTATAGGATAATGCGCTTTTTTCACAGTATATATTTTGTTTTTTAATATTTTACTGATATATGAAAATTATACATATTAATTGTTTACCATGTTGTGCTTGATATATGCATATATTGTATGATAGTTAAATCAAGTTGGGTATATTTCTCCTCAAACATCATTTCTTAGTTGGAAAACTTTCAAAATACATTCTTATTAAGGCTTTTGGAGATGTACAATACATTTTATTTTCAACACCCAAGACCTAACACAGGCAAATGACTTTCTATATACACCAAGGCCTTAGTAAGATGTAGCATTCTTGGTAACACTGTTTTTGTTTGCAAGATAACCACATTGATATACCCCTTCTGGCACATGTAGATGCTATATTAAAATTCATATTTGCTTCTGATTAGAAAACAAAGAGCAACCAAAAAAAGAACCTTGACTTGTGTTTTAAACTAAGTCTCCCACAATATTCCTTTTAAATATTCTATTACTTTCATTCACCACCCCCTTCTTTTTGAACAACCATCTACCCGAGAGACATCAAGGTTGTATATGGTGAGATTTTTGGACTTATGTGTAAACATAAGAACTATATAATTCTTTATGCCTATTTTTAAAATATATTCTAATTTTTAAATTTTTTTATCATATTCTGTAGGGACTTAAAGTTCAACATATCAATACTTGATGAAAAATACCTGTTCCATATTATCAGACAGATAGTGAGGTTAAGCTTAACAGCCTAAGTTGTATGGTAATAACAATAAGCTTGTCTTCTGGATGGTTAACAACCTAAGTTTGCAGACCAAAATTAGAGAAAAAGGAGGGCTGCAAGGAAAGCCAACATTTTGGCCCTAGCTTTCTAAGGTCAATTAAGACTCAGGACATATGAGAACTTGTACTGTAACGTCATGTAACTCGGCAGTGTCCCAAATTTTCTGATCAAGGGGATTATGGGACCAAAGAGGAAAGTGATCGATGATGTAGAGTGTGCCTAAGGAGAGTCACATGGAGAGAAAACATTCTCTCAGGCTTTCACAGGGAGCACATTGAGCAAGCAATGGCCGTGACTCATCCACATGGCTGACACTGACAAAGGTTCTACAATCTGAGGTACAGGATCTCAGGATAAATCCTGAGGGGATTTCACTGGCCTTATCAGACCCAAAAGCTACAACTCTTGTTGCATAGGTCCTGCTTTACCTTGGTCTTAACCACCCAGCAGAAAAGTATAAAAACAAAATATAAGAAGTAAAGCCATGCTGTTATGTTGAGCTGTAGGGGACTCAGGTCAACAATTTCTGACACTGTCAGTCAAGCAGAAGACCCAATGCTATTATGGACTACTGAACTCTTTTAGAATATTTTGCTGAGTTAGCACACCTATAATATTCAAATAACGGAACTTATCAAAAAAGGGTATACAGATGAATGTCCATTTTGTATCTGTGTATTCAAAGTGGTTGGGATAGATATATAGTTACATTCTCTTAATAAATAGAGTGATTTGTTCTAATGGTGTTTGTAAATAGGATATCAAGTCCACATCTTGTACAGCAATTAACCACTAGGAAGAATGTATGCAATGTGTTAATTATTGAAACTGTCTTACCGATTTGATTTGAAACTGTCTCATTGCTATTTGTTTATCAATAAAATTATGGGAAAAATAAAAAAAATTAAAAATAAATAAATAATAAAACTAAGTCTCATCTCAAGGATGTATTATTATTCATTATTTGATCATTGCTGTGCAATTTAATCACTCAGGGTATAGGTCTTTACCCTACATATGCCAAGTCTATTTTGGAAAGAATTCTCATCACTGATCTGAAAACAAGAGAAACTGCTTCATGCATGCACCACCTAATAAACAAGTGCTTCTTTCTAAATTATTCCTAAGCAGCTTACTTCTGGTTCTCACACTCACATTGTACATCAGCAATTTGCTCCATGTACTAGCATCGACAAAGGTGCAGCCAGTGTGGCAATATTTATAATTACAGTGGATTGTCTAGCCTCTGAAATGTCAATGGAGCAACACTTTGTTAAGGGGCTACATGGATACTGCACAATTTACATTGGAGAAATACAGCGAGTATTTAAACATCACAAAATTTATTATAGCCGGAGACATACTTCCATTTAATTCTTCCCAAAATGATTATTTTGCTTCAAACACTCTGAAAGCATCATGCTTGTCTCTTTCTGAAGCAGCTCTGGAAATCCTCTTTCCTGAGTTTCTTTAATTATATTGTGGCACCTTTGATGTCCTGAATCTGTTCTTGTTAACATTCATGGTCATTTTGATTTTTGGAAAAGCCAGAAGTAGCATGGATCCAGTGACAATGGTAAGTGCAAATACATGATGCTTTTATAAGCGTACCTTTCTGTTGGATGTCATCTGGCAGCAGAATTTACTGAATATTTTATCACCCTTCATGAAGATAATTACAAAAGAGAACTTCCAGAACTACTGCAGAAAGTGGCATAAACAATGAGATAAATGATTTCAAGCAAGGGGAAGTATTTTAAGGAAGACTAATGTCATATGCTTTACTGTGATAATTTTTTAAATTTAAAATTATGTCATATATATTTATCATACCTAGTACTCTTAAACTTTAGTCCTAGAAAAGATATATAATAACCCCAATGCAGGTATCTCAAGTTTTGCTTGTCATAGTATTGCTATGGTGATTAGAAGTTCTGAATCATAGATGATGTTGAGAACATGTATTGTGTGCTGACACCAGTTTTATGGATGTGTTACTCAAATGGATTTGAACTGAACAGCCCTCAGTCCTTTGGAAAAATACTACACATGCTGCACTGTGTGCACAAGGCAATGATCCCTTTCACTCATCTCTGTTGGAATTGAAATTTGTTGGGAAGATGAGCAGTGTATAGAAGAAAGAAATTTAATACCAACAATGGGCAATAAGTGCTTAGAAGTCAGAGGAAAAATAGAAGCTAATGGAGCTCATAGGAGAAAGCAAACATGGACTACATAGTGATCAGATACACATTCTAGGGTGATGTTAGAAGTGCAGGGAATACAATTGTTAATTAGAGAAATAGAACACTGTAGGCACAAGAAGTGGTATAAACAAAGAAACAAGATGAAAATAAATCTTCAAGTTACTTTTGTATTGACTCTGTGCCAGGCACAGTACCAAATATTTCATACTTCATATATAAACTCAGCGGGAGAAAATAAGAAAACAAAAAATAGAGATGTACTTGAAAAAGCTTTCAAAATCAGTAAGCTGGTCTGCATTGTATTTCTGGTGTGCCACCAGGAATATATGGTTTGCCATCTTCTAGGATCACAAATAAAATATTTTCCCTTGAAGGCACATTCTCTTCATCTGGGAAATCTTGAAAATTTCTCCTGCTTCCAAGTCTATGCAAAGATATCAACATAGGAAAAGTATTTAATGACAGAATGAACATAGATTAAAAATTTTTGTTAAGCCTTGAGGTTTTAGCAAAATGATACTAGGATTGTTCCACTATTGAACGCTAGTTACGACTACGGTAGGTTAATTAATGGTCAGTTTAAGTGGAAACACCCAGCGGAACTGAGTCAGCATGGTTCTGGGTGCGGAAGACCCACCTGAAGATTGTCAGCAGTGACATACAAGGAGAATGGGAAGAGAAGATTGTATGCTACTGATTTTCCTGGAAAGGCTACTTTTCCGTGGATTTTCCTCAAAGGCGTTTTGGTGGCTATCTTCCTTTAGGAGAGCTTCCACCCTCATCTTAAGCTTGGCTGTCATCTCCTGCGAACAGAGGCCTCTGCCTGCTAGCACAAATCCTACACCCCACTGGCACAGATTTTGGCTCCCACTGTTGACACTTGGACCTTTCTGATGGGCTCTAAGCCCTTGACTGGATTCTTTGGTCTCCAGCACACAAACAGGCTTCTGCTCTTTTCTACATCTGACTGTAGTAAGCCAATTATTCCCTGACTAATAACAGGGAATTTTTCCAAATTGTCAAATTTGTCTTTTGCACTTGAATTTCATACATATGGGGATCCTGACCAACATATATTTATGACTTTACATATGGGTAACTCATATCTAATCCTATAGAGAATAGGACAGTAATGTGAATGAATAAATAAATTGTGCTACCAACTCTATGAATCTGTAGATTATCTGCTCTGTACACACACAAGATCATAACCAGAGGCTGCCAACTGTCCCTTCTGTGGGAATGGTTTGTCTTGTGCTTTGCAGTAATTAAAACAGCATTTAAAAGATGAAAAGAATAATAATAATTAATCAGTTCATGTATCTAAGATTCTATTTTGGGTATTTTTCAGACATTGTGATATGACTCCTAACAGTCCTTAGCCAAATGTAGTGGCACATGCCTGTAATCCCAGTACTCAGGAGTCTTAGGTAGGAAGATATCTACAAGTTGGAGACCAACGTGGGCTACACAGTGAGTTCAAGGCCGGCCTGAGCTGCATAGTGAAACCCTGTCTCAAAGAAGACAAACAGCAACAAAATAGTCCTGCATTTAGATCAACATATGTTGATCTCCTTTCAGAAAAGAGGCATTTGTAGCTCAGAGAAGTTAAGTAACATACTTAAATATTTTATAAACATTAAGATAGAAGGGTCAGCCAAATAGCTCTGTGGATTAAATTGCCTGCAAGCTGGCACAGGAGCTGGGGTTTTGATCTTGGGCCTGCCGTGCCAGCCCAGACCCTGGGCGCGCTGAGATCGCGATGGAGACTGGGCGTGGAGGGGCACACCTGCAATCCTAGCTCTTGGGAGGCTGTAAATAGGGAGATGACTTCAAGTCCAGTCTCCTAGTGAGATGCTAAACACCTTGTAGACACTTCCTAAAATGTATATACATAAATAAAAATAAAGATAGGAAGGTGGTGTCAAATTTGAAATTCAAGATGGCCTGCCTTTAAAACACAATTCTCCCAATATTCAATGCTGCCTGTTGAAAAAAGAAAGCAATGAAAACACTAAATGAAGTGTTAATGCATTTGGCCATATTTCTCTGCTTGAATTCAATTAAATTCTTGAATTAAATCTGGCAGTCTACAATGGTGCCAAAGAAAAAGAAACAAAAATAAAATAAAAATATATCACAAAGCTCTGGAGTGGCAATGAGAATAAACAAACCTCAATCCTAAAGTCCCTCATAGGAGGACAACAGACATTCATTTGGCATTGTAGTATACAACGTATAACTAGGGTCCACCTCTTCCATCCCCTGTTACTTTTCCTATTTTGAAGCAGTCAAAGATTTGTTCTTCCTTCAGCAATGTTGAGGGACATTTATTTATATCTAAAACATCTGGTTAGATCAAAACGGAGATTCAATCACAAGGCTACTGTACATGACAATTCCATCTAAAAACTGTTTTACCCAAAGGGAAGCCTCCCCCCTGGGGCCTCCTGAGTGTCAATCATTTAACAAAAGACTTTGACATAATGGACATGTCTATTGAAAAGGCTTATTACTTAGTCTTCAGAGTGTGTATAAAATAAATACATCATTCAAATATTGGATGCTTTTTTCCCCATCTTCAATGTAGTTAAGTGCTTTACACAACCTAAACCAGTCCACCTGTCCAATGTCTTCAGCAGTCTGCTGCAGGGAGCTGTTTTTCAGCCCTGTAACAACTTCATAATTTGAGCAACTTTAATCAAGAATCTTACCTTGGCAGATGCCAGCTCTTTGCCTCAATTTTGTAGCAGCCTCTTCAGACAGACTGTATATTGAAATTTCTGCCCTGTGTTTGATCCCCCATGATTTTGTGTTTCCTGAGTTCCTCTAGATTAATATCTAACAGCTGTTTGCCATGTGAAACTCTTATATAATTAAGACTTTATCCTTATATGCCAATTATTTTCAAACCTAGGCAGTGTTAACTTGTGTAGTTTGGAGAAAGTTTCTTCAGTGTCATTTCTTATGTACACTCTCAAATAAAGATCTACTTAATGAACAATGATATTCTATGGGCCATAAATATTAATACGAGTGCCATTAGAGTGGAATGCACTCGTTTATTAATGTTTTAATGACTGTAAGTGCAAATTTATTTTTGCATTACAGGATGTTTTGTTAGCAGTTGGAATGTTTTTTTAATTGTTATCAGCTATTCTCACATAAATAAATGAACAAATGAAAGTCAACTTGCTATCCTCCAGTGACACAAGAGAAGCTGACTGCTGGCGCCTTCCTTGACCAAATCACTGCTTACTCCATATGCAACCGTCCAATTAGTGAGAAAAACCCTTTCTGTTGACATTACGTGGTTTTGATATAGAAGTATAGACAGAATGTACGAAGCTTGTTTGTTCCAGAGACTATCTCAGATATAATTAATCTATACAAAAAGAGTATACTCAAATTCTATAGTTTATTGCCAAACAAACTAAAGCATTCGCAAGTAAATCTAAGTAAGTGATTAAGTTAATTCACTAGCCAGTTTAATACAGGTATGATGACATTGGAATTAGAAGCTTGGAGGTGATAGGCTGTCTGTCCCTGAAGGCTTCTGGACTGAAGGTAAAATACAAGCAAATTCTTCTTCTTCTTTTTAGTATTGGGGATCGAACTCAGGAACTCAGGACCATGCACTTGACAGGCAGGAGAATATGCTGCTGAACTACCTCCCCACAAAATCAAATTATAATTATTAAATATAACACCTTTAGAAAAGATGGCATAGAAGAGGTATCTAGTTAATTATATGGCAAATATTAGCAAGAAGTATGTAGTTTAATGATTAACTTAAATGAAGTGAAGATTTAAAGCAATAAAAATGATACATTTGGGCACAGGATTCAGTATGGCTATAGCACAAGAAGTTAGACTATTTAGAGGCACCTTGTGGGTGCCTCAAAAACATAATAGCAGGCATTATTTTAAAAGACAGTTACCCAGCTATAATTCATACACTCAATAATATAATTCAGAAAATTTGATTATGATATATTTATTTGTTTTGAAGATATAAAGGGTTTTGGAGATATAGTTCTTACCTTTGAACCTTCAGGAAGTTAACAAGTTTCTTTGTGGAAGCCGTCTCTACTTGATTATTACACTGTCTCTTCCCGCCAACCCATTGGGCACAAACTTATAAATAGCCCACATCTACTATCACTAGGTATTTGCCTTAAATAGTAAAAGAACAGTTGATGCATGCAAATATGAAAACAGAATAAATGAGCCTATGAGTTGTGCTCATCTGAAATAGCTGCAATGTTGAGTTTGTGCTGCGTGCTAAATGTTGGATGGTGTATTTGTTATGTTTACTTCTTAAGTTAGCCCAGGCAGCTGCTCTTTGCTTTTTCTTTCCATAATTTTATTGATAAACAAATAGCAATGAGACAGTTTCAAATCAAATTGGTAGGACAGTTTCAATAAATAAACACGTTGCATACACTCCTCTCAGTGATTAGTTGCTGTACAAGATGCAGACATGATATCATATCTACAAACACCATTAGAACAAATCACTCTATTCATTAAGAGAATGTAACTATATAGCTATCCTAACCACTTTGAATACACAGGTACAAAATGGACATTCATCTGTATACCCTTTTTTTGTTAAGTTCCGTTATTTGAATATTATAGATGTGTTAACTCAGCAAAATAATCTAAAAGAGTTCAGTAGTCCATAATAGTATTGGGTCTTCTGCTTCACTGGCAATGTCAGAAATTGTTGACCTGAGTCCCCCACAGCTCAACATAACAACATGGCTTTACTTTTTATATTTCGTTTTTATACTTTTCTGCTGGATGGTTAAGACCAAGGTAAAGCAGGACCTATGCAACAAGAGTTGTAGCTTTTGGGTCTGGTAAGGTCAGTGAAATCCCCTCAGGATTTATCCTGAGATCCTGTACCTCAGATTGTAGAACCTTTGTCAGTGTCAGCCATGTGGACAAGTCATACCAATTGCTTGGCCAATGTGCTCTCTGTGAAAGCCTGAGAGAATATTTTCTCTCCATGTGACTCTCCTTAGGCACACTCTACATCATTGATCACTTTCCTCTTTGACCCCATAATCTACTTGATCAGAAAATTTGGGACACTTCCGAGTTACATAATGTTACAGTACAAATTCTCATATGCCCTGAGTCTTAATTGACCTTAGAAGGCTAGGGACACAATGTTGGCTTTCCTTGCAGCCCTCCTTTTCATCTAATTTTAGTCGTAAAACTTAGGTTGTTAACCATCCAGAAGAAAAGCTTATTGTTATTACCATACAACTTAGGCTGTTAAGCTTAACCTCACTATCTGTCTGCATACCAAACATCTTAGGCATAATATGGGACAGGTATTTTTCATCAAGTATTGATATGTTGAACTTTAAGTCCCTACAGAATATTATTTAAAAAATTAAAAATTAGAATATATTTTAAAAATAGGCATAAAGAATTATATACTTCTTATGTTTACACATAAGTCCAAAAATCTTACCATATAGAACCTTGAAGCAGGACAGTCTCACAATATTCCTTTTCCTGTCTTTTGCTTTCATTCACCACCCCCTTCTTTTTGAACAACCGTCTACCTGAGAGACTTCATAGCAGCAACTGGCATGTCATGACAAGCAGCCCATATTCAGAAGACCAGAATGACAGGCACCCCAAGCATGAAACCACTATTACAGATTACCATCTGCAGTGCAGTTGCTTAGTTCACAGATATCATTATATATAGTTAGTCAGGGTGAGAATCTTTCCAATTAACTGCTAGATTAAAAAATCTTCTGGAGATTCTCAGGATCATTGACTTGCCCTTCTTCTACATATAACTGTATGTCTTGACATTGTTATGTTTCCTAACTCTTCTCCTTTTCCTCTCTTGATTAGTTAGTCCTTGAGGTCCTGCTTGTATTTTTACACAATGGAGTATTATTCAGCTATTAGGAATGAGAAACTCAAAACCTTTATATTGAAGTAGATGCCACTTGAACATATACTCATAAGTGAAATAAACCTGACACACATGTGCAAATATCGTATAGTTTCCCTAGTATAAGAGCTCAAAAGAAGAAATACAAATAGAAAGGTACAATACAAGCTACTCTTTTTTTTTTTTTTTTTTTTGGAACCAGGGATTGAACTCAGGTCCTTGCGCTTGACAGGGAAGTGCTTATTCTACTGAGCCATCTCCCCGGCTACTCTTTTCTTAACATAATCACCCATCACCGTCTTCCTCACTTCCTGAGTACAGAAAGTTGGTCTAAGAAATATTGGATGACTTGTCCAAGCAGCAATTATCAAATAGTAGAGAAGTTTGGTGCAAAGCTGTTTGTCTCTAACACTTAAGGTCTTCTTGTGTGCAAACTCTGGAAATTAACATAAATAAGCAGGCTGTGTTAAGTTTAATGGCTAATTGTTCTGTCCTAGGCAGAGAAAATAAACCTAATAAAAATCTTACAGTCTTTCATCTTTAAAATATTTTTTATCAAAAAATAGCTTCCTAGGCTAACATCAGTGAATATACAGAATAAAATTTTCTACCTTTTAAATTTAATTTTTTTATTTTTATTTTACTTTGTTTGTTTATTGATACAAGGTCTCACTATGCAGCTTGGTCTTGTAGTGGTCGGTCTCAACCTCCCGAGTGCAAGCGTTACAAGCATGCGCCACCACACCTGGTTTCAGGGCAGGCATGGCACACCTGCTTCAGGTCCGCACCATGTCCATTATGGGAATTGAACCCAAGTCTTTACACTTGCAAAGGAGGTGTTTAGACTGCTGAGCTACCTCCACAGCCCTAATTTTCTTTTTTTTAAATTCATCTTGAGAAAAACGATAAAATAATAATGAGACAGTTTCAAAACAGGTCAGTAGGACAGTTACAATAATTAATACATTGCATATTGTCTTTGTAGTAATTATTCAGAGGAGAAGATACAGACATGATATCTTGCTTAAACAACATTAGTGCAAAAATTTCTTCTTACTGAACTAAAAGTAGCTGTATATCTATCCTAACTATCTTGTGTATGCATATATTTTTTCTTTGTTTTCCCAACAAAATGGTCTTAATTGTCTATTTTAATATAAAGACTCTAGACTTTTACAATGTAGTTGTTGTAAACATTTAGCACTCAGTGATTAATTATTCTAGTTACTAGCCTATATTTTCCAAGCTTCCTTTAATCTATGTTGGAATCATTTATCTTGGAACTGGTTAACTTGGTCAATGGGTGGTCACAGGAAATGATGCATTTCATGTCTGTGCAAAAACACTTCATTCACTCATCTCTTCTCCAAGCAGTGTCAGTAGAAGCAATTTGAAGAGCCAGCCAAATAGTTCAGTGGACTAAAGTGCTTGCTTAGGCAAAGCACAGAGACCAGAGTTTGATCCCATGCAAATCCCTGAAGTGCAGAGATGGTGATTGAGACTGGGCGTGGTGGTGCACACCTGTAATCCCAGCACTTGGGAGACTGAAAACAGGAAAATCACTACCTATCCAATCTAAGAAATGAGACCCTGTAGACCCTGTACTAAATACATAAAAATTAAAAATAAAAATAAACCTTACAAAGCTATTTGAGATGGGAGACCTGCAGGATATAAGAGACCTGTGCAATACCCATTGGAGTTAGTTTATGTAAACCCCTCACTGTTTTAAGTTTTGAAGGTCATTATTACACTGCAGTCTAAATACAGGTTAATAATGGAGACATCCTTCCATCCATGTATATCTTTTTATTCACTTTGAAGACACCATTCTTCAGAAGGCAAGATTTTTTTTGTGGGTGTGCTACCCCAAGAACTATGCTCAGTAGCAACCATTACCCATTGCCAAGTAAGGTCACTGCCTTCTTGGGCCTCAGTCTACAGAAGCTGAAAATGACAATGCTTGTCTCATTAAGGTATAAGTTCACTGACAGAAGTCATGTTGCTCACCCATAATGAAAAATGTGTGTCACTTTTCTTGGTGGTCAAAGGCGAGTGTTAAGACATGTCATGAAAACCTATCCTGCTTTTTGGCAGAATTCTAGGAAAGCCAGCCATTTGCACTGACTGGAAAGATTGATAATTGAAAAAATTTTGCCGAGAAAAATATCGACTGAAAAATCAAGACAATGTTGACTGTTTTATGAAAACATATCTAATTCCAATTATATAATATTCTAGATCTTAAGTTAGTGTTTCATTACAATTCTACACTACTAATTACTGGAAATACATTACATGAAAATCAAATGCATATATATTCAAGGAAGCAAATTTAATTGTTCTATAAGGCAATTATCCTATAATGTATAATAAATTCCCATAACTTCGGAATTTATTAGAAAAACTTGGGGAAGTCAACCCCAACTCCCATGTTTAAAGATCTCAAATTATGCCTTAAAATTACTAACATTGGGACCAAAAAAAACCAAAAATTAAGAGTCTCATCTCAAAATGTTTGTCTATGCATAAATTCTTCTCATATAAATTGTACATAAATCTAAAAGCAATATTAAATGCCCCAAAACAATATTATTAGCCAATCTGAAATTCTCTATTCTGAGAATTTACCATTATGCCTTTGAAATTATTTCCAAAATCCCACCTGCTTACAGCTCCTCAGAATCTGGCTTTCTATTTTGCTATGATTACTCAACAGAAAATAAACAGATGGGGCTGGAAAAAAGTCCAGAAATACAAATGGGGTAGAAACTGCCTTGAGCTTTTGAACAGCATCATAGAAGTTGTAATTTTTTCTGTTTGACAAACAAATCTTCTGGAACACAAATCTTGGTGTGGTTTTACCCTCAGCCACCATCAAATGTTTTATTTTGTTCTTCTTGAAATCCAAAGCTAATTTTAGCATTTTCTTTTTCAAACTTTGATGAGTGATCAGTGATTGGTATTTGGAAAATATATTAAACTAGGGGGGGTGAGGATCTCTGCAAGACATTAAGATATATAGATTTTTTTTCAGTGACAAAGAAGTCAGGAGCACTAATCTCTTTAATTAAACTACTTTCATATAAAGGCTAGGTCCATTGACAGCCGACAAAGATAAATTATGCCCACAGTCCATTTCAGTTCTGTAGCAAACACTTGCCCTTTACATATGTGGATGTCCGCATATAGGAATCTAAATTAAACATGTTTTTCGGTTGAAATACTCCCTTATTTTCTCTCTGCTGTTTTTGTTTGCAGAACTTTGTCAAATAACTTCAAGTGTAGGATTTTGAGAGCAAAATAAATGGATGAGCAGAGGTACTACGTTCTGTAAAAGAACAGGAGGCATTTAGGCAGGGTATATGCTGAACAAGATTCCAGGTTAAGGATGTAACTACAGTCTAAAATACAACTAGAATCCTGCTCTCCAGATCCAACCTGGAGATGCTCTATCAGTCCAGACTAAAACCTTTTCCAATTTGTCTTCCACCCGGCAGCATTCCAATCAATCACCTAAACAAAGCACCTTTTCCTAACTCACACAAAAGTACTATATGTTGCTTGCTGTGTCCTGGCTACTCTGAATGAAAAGATTAAAGGCTGCTTTTGTGATTTTCTCTGATTCTAAGATTAATACTGATGGTACCACTTCAGTGTGGTAAGAAACATATGCAGGAAGGTCTGAATAAGTGAGATTAAATTAGGTAGTTTTGAAATATCAGATCCACTATGAGAGTCTATCAAAGAGTGAGGAGTAAAGTACCCGAAGATAGTCCTATAGTCTGTAATAGTAGTGGGTTTTTAGCAGAACTGGCAATTGTCAGTTGTTGACTTGAGTCTTTTTACAGCTCATCATATTAATATGGCATTGCTTTTTATACCTCGTGGTTATACTTTTCTGCTGGATTGTTAAGACCAAGTTAAAGCAAGACCTATATAACTAAAAATGTATCTTGTGTATTTGAATGGAACTACCTACAATATTTGAACTGGCATCAAGTATGAAAAGATCCTTTAAAGACTTCCCCAAATACAGCTTCTCTAACAGCAATGGAACACAGATCACTGACAAAACAAAACAAAAAAAGGTGATATAAATTAAGGACCATTTTGTAGTGAACAAAAAATATATGTAATGTTTATACAAAATAGTTGGGATAGATATGCAGCTTCTCTCAGTTCAATGAGAAGAAAGATTTGTAATATTGTTTAGACAAGATATCATTTCTGCATCTCGTCCTCTGAATATTATGAAGACAACAATATGCAATGTACTATTTTAACTGTACTACTATCCTGTTTTGAAACTATTTCATTGCTATTTTCTTCTTATTAAAATGAATTTTTTTTAAAGTGCAAAGTGTGAACTGTGCATGGTGACTCATGCCTGTAATCTCAGCACTACAGAGGCTGATACAGTAGGGTCAATGTGAGTTAAGACCAGAGCCTGGGGGCTAGAAAAGGAATACAAGGCCAGCCTGAGCTGTGTTGTAAGACCCTGTCAGAGAGAGAGAGAGAGAGAGAGAGAGAGAGAGAGAGAGAGAGAGAGAGAGAGAGAGATTTGCATACTGATATAAGGACAAGAAAGTACAAACACAGCTTTGTTGTGACCCTAAAAGGAAAACAATGCAAGAAAACACTGTAACCATAACTACAACATTTGAATTTAACCTTTCTGTTAAAATCCATGTCCTTTCCATCAGCTAACTGCATGTATATAAATTTTATTTATTTATAATTTTTATGTTTTTACAGGTAAAAGTAGCAAAAGGATGCTTTCCTCACAGACAATTCATTTTCTATGTAATTCATATGTCCTACCACATTAGGGTGAGCCTTGGAGGGAAGTTATTTCACACAAATCATCATCATCACAGTCCTTAGTGCAAGCCTGCTTCTTGAATCTCACACATAAACGCCAGTTTCCTTCAGGGAAAGATGCTCTGAGGTCTTCTGGGCAGGTTGTGTACACCTCCAGCTTCTATCATTAGGTTTAAGTACAGGATCTATTAGATAAATATTTTTCTAAATAACTCAATGGTATTTTGAATAGGCAATAGAAAATTTGGGCTATTATCTTAATATTATTTATATTTTTAGTTAAACTTTAATCATATCAATGTTAGTAACCCATATAAAGTAGTGTCTAATGTGAATACAGTATTCTTTCATCATGAATGTTGATTGAGACTTCATACACAAAAGCAGTTTGATGACCATACAGGGTTATATAAATACACTTTCTTATGTAAAGAAGTATAAATACATGAAGAGCACATACAAGGCTAACTTTTCAGCTGATAAAAGTACAAGAAACACACCATTTTAAGCCCTTATGTGTCAAACATTGTCCTAAGTAATTTAAGTACATTACTTCATTTAGTTTTTGGAGTAACAATCCTGAGTTAGGTATAGTTTTTTCCCCAATTTTACAAACTGAGCATTAGAGACAATGTTATGCCCCAAGAAAAAAAATACGATATATAGAACAGAGCAAAAATTGACCCAAGTCAGTTTAATTCCTTATATCCACATTTAGTCATTACCATATGGCACATAAACTCAATAAAGGGAATGAGATGATGATCATAGCTAACAAGACAATATTCTCTATAGGCTTATCATGAATAATTGTCAAGAACCATTTCTGAACTGCCTCTTTTCAAAATATTAGCTATGCCTCCTAGAATGTGCTTTTCATTTTACAAGGTCTTTGATATGGAGCCATGAACAATTTATGTGGGGGAAGTATGAAATGCACTTATAGCTAACATAGACCTCTTAGAAGGGGAAAAGTGCAATGGTATTTCAGAAAAAAAGTTCTCATCTCCTGTCCCTTCAAGGAACTAGTATGTGGTCGATCCTTAGGATAGGTGAGCCCCATAAAGGGAGAAATAAATTGCTCATTAAGCTTTCTATTATCCAGGCCATTTGATGTAGTAATAAATAAATTGATATAATTATTGTTTTTCCATGAATCACTAACATTTGCTGGTATAAAAGTTGCAAATTTGACAATATCAATGTCATCAACTTATCAAATGAACAAGACCTTGTAGTGGCTCCCAAAACATGGACTACAATTTTTGGTAACACAATTACTTGTGTGCATGTTAAAAATGTATCTTTACCTAGGAGACTGAGTTAGGAAGATCACTAGTTAAAGATCAGCCTGGGGCTGGAGAGATGGCTCAGTGGTCTAAAGCACCTACTTAGAACAAGCTTAGCAAAGCATCGGGAATGCGGTTCAATCCCCCAGCACCA
>NW_004524606.1:16253427-16268983 GCF_000260255.1 Octodon degus
TAAATAATTTTTTAAGAAAAAATAACTAAATAAAATTGTAAAAGGCCAGGGATTGATTGTAGTTTAATGCTAAGGTCCAGAGTTTAATCTCAAATACTGCAGTACATCAAAACAGAGACAGGAGAGAGAGGGGGAAGGGAGAGACAGAGAGAGAGAGAGAGAGAGAGAGAGAGAGAGAGAGAGAGAGAGAGAGAGAGACAGAGACAGACAGAGACAGAGACAGAGAGACAGAAACAGAGACACAGAGAGAGACAGAGAAATTTTTCATTCCTTACCTTGATGTAAACTTGATGAAAATTAATGTATTTGAGTCTTAAAATTCTCAGTTTTCAAGCATCTGCCTGAACTTTGAGTTTGAGCTCCTCTCACAGATAATCTGTATTTTTTTAGAGGGAAAAATGAAGCTATATTGGCTTAGTGATTTTCCAAAGATTAAGCATCTAGTTTTCCTATTACCTTTCTACATATCTCTTAACATTTAAAATGCCCTAAAAATCCTATCACCCAGCATGAGAAGATAAATCGGAAATTAGATTAAATGTTTCAGAGAGAAGAACAAAACAAATGCTTTTCTGTTAATATACACCGTGATGAAATGTGCCATCATAGTTGAGTTCTGCCTTTCCATCCACATGCCCTGTAAGGCATAGACATTGTGAGTAGAACAGGGTCTTCCTTAAGGTCCCATTCTTAAATGACACTGACAACCAACAGGCTAATATTGGAGGTGACTCTGGAAATCCCAACTAGAATCAGCTATTACCTTTATTTCTGGTAGTGAGGATGTGTGTTGGGCTTTCCCAAATCTGAAGAACAAGAGCAGTTTGGTGTGATAGACCAATGCCCCAGGAGGCACACCATCTTTTCCAGCTCACATTTCAGCTACCTGTCTGGGTTAGAACTGGCAGAACTGGTGCTGAACTGCTGCACTAGTAGCCCTCACGAGGTGAGATTTGTTATCCAGACTTACAAACACATCAGTGACAAGAAATGAATCATTACTTTATCAGACAAAATAATAGGTCTAAATATTAAAACAACCTTATAGATTAACCAATAAATTTATTAATTTTATAGAGAAGGAAAACAGCCTCTCCAAGTTTAATTGATATGCATAGCTATATGACTGTATAATGTAGATCTGCTACAATAATAGTATGAACTTTAATACAGACCATGTTTTTTAAGAATTTCATTTTCCATTACTAATGAAGAAAATGAAGCTCTTACTAGTTAAGTAACTTTGTCTAAGATCACATCTAATATACAGAAAACCTGAAATCTATACTGTTCTGTCAGAACTATGATCCCTAGGACCAGACTAACTTCTGTATAATGCTTCTCTCAAACCCCCAGTTGGCAATATATTGGTTTAGTGATTCTTCTTCTATCAAATCTTGATATTGAACTGATTTTATTACCAAATCTGGGTTCATCAAGGCTTTAAGAAACACATTATTGCCACACTATTATATGTCAACAGTTTAGGAGTATAAACTGGGTTTACAAATCCAGTCAAAATCCAGTCAAGTAAGAAACTTGAACTCCCAAATGTCACTGCTGTCATTTTGGTGATTAGCAGACTTGCAGAGGAACTAGAGTGTGGAAGAAACTTGAGGCATTATTTTTGTTGGGAATATGAGGAAGAAAAGGGGAACAGATGTCACATAAGTGTGTATGTAACAAAGAAATGAGGTAAATGGACATCTAAGGGGGAGAGACAAATGAACAGAGCAAGACATAGAGAAAGAGGAGAGAGACAGACAAAGATAGAGATAAAGACAGAGAGAGGTAGAGTTATGTAAAGGTAGAGAAGGGAAGAAAAATGTAAAAAAAAACAAGCAAAGTTTCTGGGAAAACAATATACATATATATATACATATACATATACATATACATATACATACATACATACATACATATATATATATATATATATATATATATATATTTGCACTGGAAACTGTAAGGAAAACTCTTTTAATTTGTTGTACAAAACAACAACTTCATTGCACCTGTTGCTCTGTAGAAAATGCGACTCTAAAAAGGAGAGTAAAATACAGGAGGGATCTGCTGCAAGTCGTATAGGAAAAATTATTTGAAGAGTAGAAGCAAGAGGGAACTACTGGGGTATTTGGCCAGCTAAATACAATTGAGGTTCAAGTGTGATTCTTTTACCTGTTAGAATGATTAGACTATTGCTGTAATTTATTTATTTATTGGTGTTCAAGAATTTTAAATGGGTCAGCCAAATAGCTCAGCAGACTAAAGGGCCTGTTCATTTTTTAAAAGTGATTTTATTGAGAAACAAATAACAATGAGACAGTTTCAGAACAGATTAGTAGAACAGTTACAATAATTAATGCATTGCATATAGCCATTTTAGTATTCATAGCACATATATAGTCATAGAATATATATATATATATATATATATATATAAATATATATATATTTCACTGCAAAAATGGTCCTTCATTTATAGCCCTCTTTTTTGTTTAGCTTTGTCAAAATGGGTATTCCATTACCATTTAAATATTGTAGGTGCGTGAATTCAACAAAATAATCCAGTGTAGTCCAGTAGAAGGGATTTTTAAACACATTTGGCTATTTGACTAACAACTTCAAGGAGAAAAAATACTTATTTGGCCCATGGTCTCAGTGACTGTCTGACTGGTTCTATTATCTTACAGCCACGGTGAGGCAGAGCACATACCAGATTGTGGTGAGGCCAGCTGCTCCCCTCACAGTAGCTAGGAAACACAAAGGATAATGAAGCAAAGGAAGGAAAAGCCAGGACCAGAAGCCTTTGAACTCATCCTGTCCACTTACTTCCAGAAGCATGTCAGTTGGAAAGCAAACTTTCAACACTGTGAGGCTTTTAGGGGGTGGAATTTGGCACCTTAGACATGAAGCACCAAACCAGCGATTAGCTGCCAGCCTACATATGTTGAAAAAATATGTAGAAGAGAAATATACAGTGTAAGAGTAATTAAGTTGGACAGAAATCCAACTCTAGGCATTTTTTCGTTCCTAAATTACAATAGAACCATATAACATTTTGAAAAGTTAGGGGAAATATTTTAAAAATCTCCTTCCTCAATTGAATAACTACCACCTCTCAGTAATCTGATGCTCACCATCTTTCCTCCCTGTCTTTAAGTCTCTACAGGAGCTAGTTATTTGTCAGGTGAGGATATTTTACGACTCCACCTCTCCTCTCACAAACCTCTCTTATAGTTCTTCAACCACCAAGAACACAGAGTGACAGAGGAAGTGGGACTTGTGACTCACCTTTCAGATAATATGTGTTCCAACACACCCAGTAGAACAGAAATAGAATTTAAATGTTTAAATAATGTTTTCTTTAGCATTTATCTTTGAACCTTTATTATTAAAACTAAGTATTAGGGCTACGTGAAATTAGATTGGAACTGATTCAGAGAATAAGATTAAGCAAACAAAAAAAAAAGTTGAAAAACGTTTATTGCCTCCAAAAGTAAAATACGATAAAATGGCTTATGGAAAGAAGCAGTTAGTGTTTTAATTTCTTTTGTCTCCTTTTCTCAATTGTTTGTACTTTTTTTCTAATTAATTTCTTATACATTTCTTTGTTTTTTTCTTAATTCTTCCAATTTTGCATGCATATATCTGGCAATATGAATAACTGGTTGGAAGACAACACTAGGTATTACAACAAATACTGTGAAATTTGTGTCATTTTGTTAAGTGAAATTCTGCATCAATTGCAATTTTTTCTGTTTTAATTCTAATTTGTACTCTCTTTAAAAAAATAAAATTAAAAAAAATAAAAACAGCATTGCAACACAGGGGAAAATGCATGGAATAGTGCCACACCTGGACATTTATAAAAGCTCAAGCTACAGATTCAGTGTCTGTCTTTGGGGGATGCGGAAATAAAATCACTGCACTCTGGCAGGCTTACAAACAACAGAATTTTATTTTTAGCAGGTCTAGTTTTTGAGAAACCCTAGCTCAAAACTCAGGCTGATGTGGTGTCTGATTAGAATTTATATCCTGGTTCACAGGCGCCTGTTTCCAGCTTTATCATCACATGAAAAGAGGGCTACGGAATCTATCTAGTACCTTTATAAAGAATCTAATGTCAATGAGAAGTCCCGTCTCATGATCTTAAAACCTTCTAAAGACCCCACCTGCAATAACATTATATTAGGTGTTGGTAATTATCATGAATTTAGTATAGAAATGATCAGTCTATAGCATATAATACTGGTTATAAAAATATGTTACAGACAGATTAAAGCATTTAATTTTAAAAAATAAAACAAGAATAATAGAAATTATAAGTAAACATGTCTATTATGTATTTTATTGTATGCATCACTGCAAGCAAGAATAATGAAGGAGGTATCCAGGAATAAAGCAGTCTCTCTCATCCTTGAGTATTCAAACTTCTTAAAAGTCACATCCATCCTCTCAGGCTTTATTGTCTCCATGGCCCTTCATCAAGCTGCTAAAACCTAGTTTCCATCTGAGTGAACACAGTAGAACTACTCCTGCTCATGTCACTAATAAATAATTTATTGATAATCAATAGTAGTTACCCAAACTTTTTTCTTCACTAGATTTTTAAAAATATTTGATCCCTCTTCACTGCCCTCTCATTTCATTGGCTTTGGTGATTTGATCTCTCCTTGATGTCTTTCCACTTAAGGCTTCCACTAACATGTATGGAGCCTTCTTGATGGTCAGGAAAGTACGGCGAGGGCAGAGTAAGGTGCACAGGACATTCAGTGGGATTTTGCCTTCACTCACCCTTTTAGCCAAAAGCCCTTCTACAATGCTCACCCTGCTCAATTGTATATGCAGCCCTCTTTTAATATTTCTTTTTCTCATATTTATTTTCCTTTGTGGGTGCCTAACTGTACTACATGCTTCACTGATGTAGTATAGTGTTTTTATCTAATAATTGTACTATATCAGCCAACTTCCCATCATGTGATAAGACACTGAGATAAGTGACTTTAAGGGAAGAAGGATTTATTGTGGCTCATGGTTTCAGAGATTTTTAGTCTGTGTTTTGTCTGCTCTTCCCTGTGTCATTGCTCATAAGAGAAACACATTTAATGGAAGACATAAAACAGATAAGAATTTACAAGATTGGCTTGCAGTGCCCACCACACAGTTAGGTGTGGAAGAGTGCCAACGTCTGTCTGTGAACTGGGAATTTGAAGGATCCAGTGAAAGAACTGGAGCTCAGTGCAGTCCCATGTGCGTCCATATGGGCGGGGAGCATCCCCTTCAAGCCCCCAGCGACCTTCTCTTCTTCCACTAGGCTTCAGCTTTTAATGGTTCCTCCAACTGCCGTAAGGCCATAGCCCAGTGAACATGGTTACAGCCTAGGGCCTTTGGGGGCACATTGAAAATCCAACATTGAAAATCCAACATTTAAACACTAGTTTAAAAATAAGTTTATTTTTTTTTTCAATTCTTAGACATAGCTATATGCAAAGCATTTAGAATTGAATCATAGCTATGGAACAGAGTAAATTATGTAAGCCTTGAAAACACAAAGAAGAATACAATAACATAGTAACTTAAAAATAGTTGAAATGTAGATAAAAGGAGTAAGTGCACTAATTTACTTATACTTCATAGTAGAGAGTTGGTAGAAACAGTGTCAAAGTCATTACATAGGGAAAAGAAAGGTATAAGAGTATTACATGGAGTTACAATGATAACTATCAGAACAAAAAACTGAAACTAAAAAATGGAAGCAGAAGTTGCATTTTGAGAGTAAAAATGGGAGGTACAGGGGAGTGAAGATTTTGATTTTTATTTTGTTCTATTCTGTACCATTTAGTTTTAACATGCATACTCCTGTGATAAGACAAATTAAGGGGCATTATTCATTTCTCATATTTATTAAGAGATGGAAAGAAAGTAAGTTGAATTCATTGACCAGTAAGTTCTCTTTTATCTGGAAAGTCAGTGGTTCTGCAATGAGAGGGGCTGTTTAGGAAGATTAATCTCCTATCAGTGTGCAGGATGGATTGCAATGGAAAGAGATGGAAGGCAGAAGCCAATTACTAGGTTATTATAGGAAGGAAAGTGAGAGAGCAATGAGGGTCTGAACTGAGGTGTAGGCAGCAGGAACAGAGGAAGGTTAAAGATGTAGAGCCTTTATGATTAGAAGACTGTAATTTGGAAATCAATGGGATGGATGGATGGGTCTTAGGAGAATGAGGTAATAAGATGACTATAATGTTTCAAGTCAGGATAATTATAAGAAAGGATTAGCTGAGATAACACAGTCAGAAGTAGAGGGAATATTTCAATGACTAGGTTGAGATGAGTTAGGAAAGATTATAATTTTAAAAAGTGCCTTAGTCTTTAGTGAATTAGGATTTAGGAGAATTCAGTGGTGGTCAAAAAAAAAAAAACACTTAGGAGGAACATGGAGAGCTTGGCTCTTGTTTTGCAGTTAAGGAGAATTCTAGTTAAGAAAAGCTGGAAATCATTCTTAACAGGAAGGTTTTTATTTTTAGTTGGTCTGGGTTTAGGAAAAAAATAACTAATATCTTCCCTTTTAAGAGAAACAAAAGTATTGAGTACTAAGACAGCTCTGCCTTACTAGTAAAGAGGGTCTTATTAGGAATAGCATTAAAATAAATACCAGCAAATGAACTCTCACTTGCAAGATTTCAGATACTACATAGGTTATAAATCTAATAGCTCCTAAAGCACATCTGGCAGTATAAGAAATAAATTCTTCAAGCACTTTGATAAGTATAAGATATATACAGGTGAATTTTTTTTTTCAGAACCAGGGATTGAACTCGGGACCTTGTGCTTGCCAGGGAAGCACTTAACCTACTGAGCCATCTCCCTGGCCCCGACAGGTGAATTTCTTAATGGTTATCTTTTTTCACTTTTCCTAACTCACTAAAATTTAAAATACTGTGTTTCCTAATCTCATGAAAGTAAATTTGACTATGTCCTGGGGACATGAATTCACAACCTCTTATCTTTTGATTCAATGGGGTTTTTTTGAGGGGGTGCTTGTATTTGTTTTTGTTTTACTTTTGGGGGGAAAATAGCTTCTTTTTACCATATTAAAATGTTGTAAACATTATTTTAAAATGTAGTTAATTTGAAATAAGGAAAAGATATGATATCATGCCAGATGCTATTATTATAAGTGAAAAATAAAGCATAAATGTATTAATAATAGAGAAGTTTATTTCCCTCCCAGGTTAAGGTATGTTACTAGAAAAGGGATAGGGATCTTCTCCAAGCATTTTTCCCTTAGAATTTCTGCTTCTAGACCTTTTCTGTTCACCACTTACTCTGCAAGTTCTCCACAGTGGTTGACTTCCCTATAGGCAGAGAGAGGGCAAAATATTGGAATTACACTAGAACTTTTATGGGCCATATTTGGGAATTAGAAACATCACTTTTGGTTGTACTCTCTTGGCAAAAAATGAGTCCTATGGCCACAAGTAGGTACAATTGTTTGCAGAAAATAAAAAGTATTTATCCCATGGGGGGGAATGAAATTCATTTGGCCAATAGTTAAAACCACCACAGCTCATCCACTATCCAAACTACTCTACATATTGAATTCATTCTTCTCTCATTAAGTCTAATCCAGTCTCTTCAGGTGGAACAGTGTCTGCAATTTCAAGATGAAACAACGCTCAGTTTCATAGACCGTTCTTTTTTTTTTTTAATAATTTTATCGAGAAACAAATAGCAATGAGAAAGTTTCAAAACTGATTACGAGCACAGTTTCAAAAATTAATACATTGCATACTGCTATCTTAGTGGTTATTCATTGTACAAGATGAAGACATGATAATGCTGTCCACAAACACTATTAGAGCAAATCTCTATTCAGTGATCCAAGAAAATGAAGCTATGTATCTATCCTGTTTTGAACATACAGATATAAAATGATTGTTCATTTGTATTACCCTTTTTTTTTGTTTAGTTTTGTCAGAGAAGGGTATTCCATCATCATTTAAATATTGTAGGTGCCTGAATTCAGCAAAATATTCCAATGTAGTTCAGCAGTCCATAATACTAGTGGGTTTTCCATGGGACTGGCAATGACCAAAGTTGTTGACTTGGCTGGGGAGATGGCTCAGTGGAATAAATGCTTGCCTGGCAAGCACAAGGGCCTGAGTTCAATGCCCAGTTCCACCAAAAAAGAAAAAAAAAAAAAAAAAAAGTTGTTGATTTGAGCCTTTTACAGCACAGCTTATTCATATCGCTTTACTTTTTATCTCTTTTTTATACTTTTCTGCTGGATGGGTAAACCAAGATAAAGCAAGCCCTATATAACAAGAAATGTAACTTTTTTATCTGATAAGGTCAGTCAAATCCCCTCAGAATTTACCCTGTAACTCTGTACCGCAGTTTGCAGATCTTTTGTCAGTGTCAGCCATGTGGATGAGTTACAGCCATTGCTTGACCAATTTGCTCTCTGTGAGATCCTGAAAAAATGCTTTCTCTCCATGTGACCCTCCTTAGGCACACTCTAGACCCTTCTATCACTTCTCTTAATCAGCCGTTGTCTTAATTACTTTCTACTCATTGCTGGGACAAATACTCGACACTCTAAATGAAGGAAAGAAAGGTTTATTTAGCTCACAGTTTGTGGAGATTTCAGTTCATACTCAGCTGGCTCCAAGGCAAATGACAGCAGTTCATGGCAGCAGAAAACAATGAAAAGCAGAGGAGGAGCAGCAGCTGCGGCGTCCATCAAGCCTCTCTCTTTCTTCTATGCTGACTGCGAAGACCAGTGCTTCACCGTGAAGATAGTAGCTCCTGCGAACACTGGGAATTCTCCAAGGAAGCAGGGCAGGACGGCTGGAAGCCTTCCTTAATTCCTTTATATACACATTTTTGTGCTGAGTCACTCTGGGGTGGCCCATGACCCTAGGGTTGAACCGATTGCACCCCAGTGCCAGCCCAATAGCACCCCACTTTGGGTCCTGCCAGCCTGCAGGGCAGCCAAGTTGACACAATGTAAGAACTACCACAGCCATCTATAACTGAGAGGACGAAATATCTAAATTCACCATTCTCATGCACACATACCTCCACACACACCTAAACATCAGAGAAACAGTCATAATAAAGCTCTTAGAAAAGTAAATAACAGCCAACACAGCATCAGTGGGATGCCGAGTTATAAAATCCTCCTGGACACCTTTGCTCTGGCAATAGGGGCAGTTTCTCAATCAAATCACAGGGGACTGTAAGGGACTGTCATTTTTTTAAACAACTTGTGACTCTGCTTCCATTTTGTTTGTTTGTTTTGATTTGTTAAATGTTTGGTTTTGTGTTTGGTCACATTCCAGATGTAAGATAAGACATGTACTCCTCTCCAGGGCAGCTCAGCTTCTCCCTTTTGCTTTTTGCTCACCTGAGCCTCGAGAAGTCATCTGCTTTTTAGTCTAGACTCACGGGGCTTTGGAAAATGCAGTATCCTAGTAATCATCTCATCTACTTGCTTATAGTGAATTTCATGTTCTGTTAAGCAAACATAATTATTTATGGGAAGTGATTCGTGTGTGTACAATATGCATACATGTATGCATGCATGGACTCATGTATGTATGTATGTATGCTTGTTTGTTTTCTTCTTGCTTATATTCCGCATACCTCTCTCTTACAAATAAACATCGACTCTTTGGAGGTCTTGTGCTTTAATTGGAGAGCTCAGTCCAAACTGAACTTTGCTATAGGGCCAGTCTAAATGGACTTTGGTCAGTAATGATATTTTTCTCTATATTACTTTCTGTTTGGCATCTAGAAGCATCAACTGTTCCAAACTTCATAGTACCTCAAATTTCTGGGCACTTTTTATTCTCTACGAAGTGACTAATTGCTCAACCTGATCTTTATGTTCTAGTATATTTTACTCAAATAATGACAGCTAATACTCACTAGTAGTAATTGCTGTTTCCTTGTGCACTGTAATAAGTATTTATTTATTATGAATGATTATTTTATTTGTATGCATCTATGTAGTACAGTGCAATTCTTTCATACTTGAAGTCATCCAATCTTCATTCAGAGAGAAATACGTCAGGCACAGAAAGATAAGTATGACATAGAATGCTAAAGAATAATCTACCTGAATACAAAAGAGTCATCACTAGAGTCTGGGAAGAATACTGAGAAAATAAGGATAAAAGAAGATTGCATAATGGGTAGCAAAGCCCAATTAGATGGACATAATAAGATGCAGTGAGCTACGGGGCAGTAGGTGGACTACAGCTCACAATGACCTATTATGTATTTTATGAGTAGCTAAGGGAGAGGAGTGCAAGATCTCTAAATGCAAAGAACTGATAAAGGGATGGAAAATTAATTACTCTGATTTTATTAGCGCAAATTTTATGCAAACAATGGTGTATCATACTGTACCTTATAGACATTGGTGATTGTTATGTGTTAATCAAGTTTTCAGGAATTTTGAAAGCACTAAAACACTGGTGCTCAGCTCTTTTTCTTACGGCTGTCAAATATATGCTACATGCCCTCCAGATCATTACGGACAAACAAATGTTTGTCTCTAAATAACCTGAGTTTACATTTTTCGTACCTATGTCATTAAGTAAGGTTCTTGGTTATCTACTAGTTAACAACTATATAAATAAAGTGCAACCTCAGAATCCTATGTTATTTGAAAAGGTAATCTGTTAATAAAATAAAATCAAAAATTCTTGATTTGGCATACAGTTTTATTTGTTTATAGCTATCTGTAGAACTAACATAATCGTTTTCTATATTTTTCCTATAAGCGTCTGTTGGATTAATCCTAATGTTCTTGCAGCTTTTTGAAAAGCTATAAAAAAATAGTACCAATATGAGAAACAAACATTTACCATATGCAACACCCAATGATTAAGCCATATGCTGTATTCTGGTAGTATATTACATATTTCAGTTATGTCTGTGAATGTTTAATCTACTGTTACATTTTACAATTTTAATTATATCAGTAAATTTATTGTTGATTTATTTGCTGCTTTGATAATGCAAGGCATTGTTACCCAGTTTTGGATGTGCACTTCCCAGAAACACAATAAAAAAGATTTTAATCAAGATGCCAAAAACCAAGTCAAGCACGGTGGCATTCGCCTGCAATCCTGGCAATATTTCAGTCTAGGGCAGGAGGACCAAAATTTCTAGGGCAATCTGGGCAACTTAGAAAATTTCTGTTTTCAGCTTATGATAGACCATTTGCCTAGTATATGTGAGACCTTGAATTCCAAGCTCAGTACCATGAAATAAAAAGGAAAACTAAAAGGATAAAAGAGAAAAAAAAATAGATACCTAAAGCTGTTAGGTTCTTCTTCTATAAAATGACAAAAAAAAAAGTTGTTCTTTCCTATTTTAATTACTACTTTAGACACTTATAAGGTAGACTTACATTCCATTTATTTAAAAAAACAGGAATATTTCTCCAGTATATCCAAGGTTTATTTCTAAAATTTTATGTATATTTTCATATTTAAAGTAATTTATGTCACAAACATACCTGAGTAATATGAATATTAATCTCTAACATTTATGGAACAAAACTTTCAACATCATATCAAAAGATCACTAGCTAAAGAATAAATTTCAAAACATGTTTATTGCCTCTTATGATGTCCTAATATGTGTAAATAAGTCATCAAAATATTCATTAAAAGTCATAGTTAAGAGAAGCACCATAAATCTGACTTGTGAAGTGCTGCTACTAGATAGCTGTGTGATCTAAAATAATTTACCCCATACCGCAAGTACTAATTCTCTTTTATAAAACAGGTAAAAACACACTGTCTAAGGCAAATGCGACAACAGTTCCCCTGACATTCCAAATTTCCCCTACAAGTTATGCCCCTTATGCTTAAAGGAACAATGTGATACTTACAGTCAGGAAACTCTTTGGGGTCACTTCTGGGTTAAAGCCTTCAGGAAGAGATAGACACTCTCCAAATCATTGTCTTCCATGTATTGTCGTGGGAGTCACATATGGAAATAGTGGTATAATGAAATAAATCATCCTTGATCTCCAAGTCATAACAAAATAAAGATTTTCTCAGTCAGTTCACCTGACCCCAAATTCTATCAAAAATCAAACCCAATGGCTTACATGTTGCGGAGGATTACGTACTGACATAGTTTGGTTTACACACTAAATAACACAGTGATATAAAGTTTTGTCTTCAATTCTGACACATAATATGATTTGAATAAACGACACAAGAAAGGAGTGATAGTAGTTGTCATTGTTCACTTGGCCCTACAGTACTCTTTGGAAATACTCAGAAGTAAAATGTATCCACCTAAATTGCAATGTAATATGATGGCCGCACCCTATTTTATAAAGGATGAAACTGAAGCTCATTCAATGGCTCATTCATTGAAATCTTGTTCTCCAGCTTGGAGCTGTTGAAAAACAGTGGAAACTTTTAAGAGATTGAACTAGCTGAGGACTTCTCACCTCTGGGATGTGCTCTCAAAGATGATTACGGAACCCTAGTCCCTTCCTCTCATTTGGTTACCACCCACAAGCCCAGCTACAACTCCCCATCATATTTGCTGTACTACAGGCCCAAAAGCAGTAGAGCCAATTGACCACTAATTAAAACCTCAAAAATTGTGAGCAACAATTGATCTTACCTCTTTATAAGATGATTATCTCAGGTAGTTTTTGTAGTGACATAAAGCTCACTAATGTCAGACTTTACCTACTTACATTCTACAGAGGTGAGGTTCATGGCCAGTGACATTTTCACCTGAACATTGCTTTCCCACTGCGCTATGGCATTAGTCAGAGTTTCTTGCAGTGTTGTCGTAATGCACCAAAAATTAACTTCCAACACATTTGGGTTCAACCATCTTCCAATAGGGACTAATACACCCTCATGTTGAATATCTCAGCAGACCAAAATATTTCAGCATAAAATATACTCAACCTAGGTTATATCTCTTTTGTAAAACTTCAGAGGTGTATAATTAATAAATCATTTAATATGCTTATAAATACCTTATATAATACAAGGTGTATCTGAGCCATACTTGCCATCCAAGGGCTTATTAAAATATTTTGTTCAGGGCTGACCAGGTAGCTCAGCAGGCTAAAGTGCCTGCTTAGGCAGAGTGCAGCGACTGGAGTTCAATCCCTGGTGTGCTGTGCTTGCTGCACCCCTGAGGTGTGCTGAGATGGCGATTGAGACTGGGAATGGAGGCACGTGCCTGCAATCCCAACACTTGGGAGGCTAAAAACAGGAGAATCACTACGAGTCCAGTCTACATAGTGATATATACAGCATATGGCTTAATCATTGGGTGCTGCATATGGTAAATGTTCGTTTCTCATATTGGTACTAATATATATATATATATATATATATATATATATATATATATATATATGTATGTATATATTCTGAGAAAGAGATAATCTGTTTACACATTTTTCCCCTGCTGACAATTGCCTGGTAGCTCAGGAAATGTTTTGGAGTGCTTCTCCCTCAGCAGTAGCTTGCTTAATTCAGAACAACAACAATGGTTAATTGCAAAAGAAGAGCCTTTCAGGCATCTGAATGAATTTTGGAAAGTAAGTATTTGCTAGGTGGATGGGGTTCAAATATGCTGAAACTGTAGTTTGTATTGTTCCAGGCCATTATTTTTGGTCCACCGAACAACAGCTGCTGTATATGGTAGTTGTTGAGTTTTCTACTAAAGATCTACTTACTGGCATAAATAGTAAATGTTTGCATGTGCTATTTTGATACATCTCCTGTGAGGCTCCATTTCCACATTTAAATATGGATCACATATGGCAAATTGAAATAACGTTTTGTATGTAAAGCATATGTCCAATGAGTAAACCAAAGAGACATAGTCTATGGCACTGTCGTGTTCCATATGCCTTCTATATGGGTTAAAATTTAATGAAAATAATATAAACAGAACCAAATATGACAAGGTTCATTGTCTTTGTTTCAACACTAGTGCATTCCAACAATGAGACTAAAATGTAGTATAATTAATGCTATTGCTCAAAACTTAATTAATATAAAATTATAACACAAAAGAAGTAACAAGGATAAAATATAGTAGTAAAATGCTGCAGTAAATAAATAAATTCTGCACTACTGAATTCCCAGGAGTTATGAAATTTAAAACCACATGTAGTCTTGTGAATCTATCTTTTAACTTTCTTTCTTGTCAGATACTTTAGATATGGAGTTGCTATTCAGTGAGCTCACAGTCTTGTAAGATTGATATAAGTTGTAGACAAATAACTATGTTGAAGAAGGGAAGTGTCTACAAGGGAGTTTATCACCCCAAAATCAGGAGAATGGGGGCAAAACTGAGCACTGCCCACTATGTGTAATTTTAGACTAGGAAAGCATGTTTCCTTTGGTGGCTGACATTTTCTCTTAGGTAAAATTAGTGAGCACTATAAACTCAAGTTTGTGTCTTTTGCAAATAACATACATGGAATTTCTATGAGATATTATTTAAAAGTGTAGTTTTGGGGTAGTAATTAGGTTTCGATGAAGTCATGAGAGTGGGGCCTTCCATGATGAGTGGAATTAGTGTTCTCCTCTCTCCGCACCCCTAACCCCACCACCACCACCATGGGGAAGTTCAACATGAGCTCAGTCCACTCCAAGGCAGGAACAAGGCCCTCACCAGAGACCCATTATCCTAACTCTGGAACTGTGGAAAATAATCTCCTCTGATTTAATCCTGCCTGTGGTGTTTTGTTACAGAAATGTGAGCAGACCAATACAGGCATAAGTTCAAGCAAACTAAATGGCTTTGTTTATGTGTCATGTACTCTCTTTGGTATATGTTTTCTTTAGTGACTGAAACAATAAGAACCGGCAAATAAATCAAAATTAAATTGTGTTCTTCCCTAGGTTGTGTTTGTAGTGCATTTCATTTTATAATTTATTTTCAAATGCTTCAAAGTTGAAGACTATATATGGTTTTTGTGGTAAATGAGTACATTCAAATATTTAATTAAACAAGACCCTTCTTTCCCCAAGCTTTAGGAGATTTAGTTGTAATTTAGCTATATAAATCCTACTGGTATCTTACAGCAATCAGATACCAGTTTTCTCTTCTTTCTATTTTTTTTTTTACCAATTATGCTTGCTTCTATCTGGTAATCTGAACAACTAATTTGAAAACAAAAATGTACAATACATCAATCATTATTGAATTCTTATCATTTTGTTTTGTGAAATTTTGTATCATTTCTAATGTGTTTTTTTTTACTATGTCTTATTCTCTTAAAAAATAAGAAAGAGGTAAAACAATTTATCCTTCCCAGATGTAGTGGGACTAGTCTATAGTTTCTGCACTTGAGGGGTCGAGGTAGGAGAAACATGAGCCCTAAGCTAGCCTGGGCTACCTAGTGAATTTGAGGCCATCTTGGACTACATAGTGAGACCTTACCTCAAAACGCCAAAGAAAGAAAGAAAGAAAGAAAGAAAGAAAGAAAGAAAGAAAGAAAGAAAGAAAGAAAGAAAGAAAGAAAGAAAGAAAG
>NW_004524606.1:16269083-16296023 GCF_000260255.1 Octodon degus
AAGAAAGAAAGAAAGAAAGAAAGAAAGAAAGAAAGAAAGAAAGAAAGAAAGAAAGGAAGGAAGGAAGGAAGGAAGGAAGGAAGGAAAGAAAGAAAGAAAGAAAGAAAGAAAGAAAGAAAGAAAGAAAGAAAGAAAAGAAAAGAAAAGAAAGAAAATAAATACTGTTCAATGCAGTATACATTTGAAAGATGTTTACGTGAGTGGACTGAGTGGATAACCTAAATGGGATGAAAACTTCACATGTGAAAATTCTGATTCACTACTTGATAGCAACAATTCACTTTATGATAAAAACAAGAAATATTGAACACCTTAGGAATTTGTCAGCAAGCTTTCACATTCTCATTTTAACTGGCTAAATTATCTCAGTTAAATCTTAATAAAGTCCATCAAAATGCAAATTTCTGAGCATTAATTTTGACAGCTGCCTATTACTACAATGTGTGGTTGTACCACAATTCGTTTTCACAAATACCCATTAATGGCCATTTGGGTTACTTTGAACTTTTTATTATTAAAGGAAAAGCTATATTTCCATTGTATACACAAATCTTTGCTCACTGCTATGAGCTTAATTTATCCTGCATATATTCCTAGAAGACTAACAAGTCAAATCAACCTGTCATGTCAGTGAAATTTAAAGTCAACATTGGTAATTGTAGGACATTATTTTTCAGTAACTGGAAATATAGCTCATGAGTTAACATTTGAATGGATTACTAAAATATAACTGTTTAATTCAAACGTATTGATCACCTTGTTTAAAGCTCAATCACACTGGGACAAATATTCAGTTGTATCTCCAAGCCATCTCCCCCCTCCTTCTTCTACACTCCACGGTGCGGCCTAAACCTTCAGAGGCAGAGCAAGGGACTGCAACCCTCATCCTGGGCTCAGCTCTGTGTGCCTCAGCCTCACGGGTGCCTCGGCTCACACGTAGTCTGAAAGTGTGGTCTCGTCCTTCCAGCCTCCTATCAGCATGACTCAGACCTCCTGCTTCTCCGTACCTGACTGAGAAATCAGTTCATGGGATCCTTTTACCTGGAATACATAGTGAAACTGTCTCAAAAAACACAGGATATCTTTCAGAAAGTGATCATATTATTTTGTTTTGTCTTGTACCTTGAAGTATAAATGTATCTCATCCTTACAAACTTCTCTTGATATTTTTGTATTTTATACTTCAGAGTTCTTAAAGAAACTGAGTCCATCAGCTTTCCGCTACTGTTACAAATTCTAGAAATAACTTCTAAAACTAAAAGGTTTATTTCAGCTCAAAAACTTAGAGGTTTCAGTGTCTGAGCACTTGGCCCCTTCACTTTCCAGGACTATGGAGAGACAACACCCATGTCAGGAATGTGTAGCTGATCACAACCACTAACCTCCTGTCTACAAAGCAAAAAGGATAAAGAAAAAAAGCATGGGGTCCTACTGCCCCTTCAAGGGCGTTATGGTTTAGGTCTAAATGTGTCCCCTCCCCAAAGTTTTCTGTGGTCATGTTATAATTTATGTCTAGGTGTCCCCCTAAAGTCCCATGTAGTCATGGGGCAGCTTCTGAAGTTTGTGATTGATTATTGTGGGTGTGGGTACTGCACCCACCCTGCGGCAGGCAGGTAATTTGCATTACAGTGTGAGGAGGGGAGAGAGCCTTGCCTGCTGTCTGAGCTGCAGCCCTTTTCTTTGCTCTTTGCCCCTTGCCACCACCATGAGCAGCTGCTCTCTGCCATGTGCCACTCTGCCTTGGAGCCAGCTGAGTATGGACTGAAACTTCAACTGTGAGCTAAATAAACCTTTCCTTCCTTAATTTTGGGTGTTGGGTATTTTGTCCCAGTAACAAGAAAAGAATAACTGAAACAGGTCATAAATGTATTTGGAAGGTGATGGAATCCTGGGACACTGTGTTCCCCAACAGATTAACCCACTCATGAGTTCATGGTTGAATGTGCCAGTAGGAGTTGGGGCCTGGCTGGAACTGGCAGCTCACTAGGGCTGTGACTTGGAGGGCCTCCTTGTGTCCCTTGATGCTCCCCTTAGTCTTAGCCTTCTGTTGCCACAGGGAGAGCAGTTCTCCTTTGCCAGGCCTTTGCACTATAGCATTTTCTCCTCAGAACCAATCAATCACTGACTGAATCACCTGAATATAGTGGGCCAACATAATCCTCTCCTCCTTTGAGCAGAACTGTGATGTGTTTTGTCCCACAACTGGGGAAATCACTAATACAAAGGGCAACCTCCAATATCTGAAAACCCCTCACTGTCCCTGGCTATTCCCAACGTCACCACTGCAGGGGACATTTTTTTTTTCAATATTTAGACCTTTGGGGATATTCAAGATGCAAACTATAGCCAAAACCTCTTTTTTCCTCTTAGATTAAAGCCTGACAGTTGCAAGTCAAAAGGCCTTTAAAATCTCCAAGTATGATGCCAGTTAAATGTTAATAGATTGGGTATCTACTTGAAATGCCATAAATTTACATCATTTCCAGAAAATAAAAATGCATAATGCTTTAGAAAACAAAAAGTTTATGTATAATAATTACCTTGCTATTTTTAAGATAAGTAGTATAATGATAAAAAATTTCTTTTTAATAACTATATGGTGGATTAAATTATAGATATTACAGATGAACAAATTTGTAGGCTATTTAAGAAACTGAATGAATGAAGTAAGTCATTATACAGTCCATAATATTAAATCTTTGACTGAGTAAATAGGTTTTTCCATTACTGGAAAATAAAAGAAATAGGAAAGGGTTACACTAATGTGAGTAAGTTAAGGAAAATATCGTTGCAAATTTTTCTCATCCTGAGGAATTTTACTTAAAATGCACTGCAAATGCAGGAAACAATCACATTGTTTTCCTTGGAAACTTATTGGAAATATATTTTCATGCATACTGAGAAGTTTCAGAAAATGTTCATTTGCAGAGAACTTTCTGATTCCAGGCTGTAGGGCTATTATGTAAGAGTAAAATAATCATTATATGTATTCACTTACAAACTTTTACAAAATTAACTGAGCCAATTATTTTTCCCACCTTGTTATTTTATACATAAGTGTTAGAAGCCTCTTTGTAGGTCATCCTAATAAAGTATAGTAAGCAGTTACAAATTTTGAACAAGAATCAAGGTATTCGAAGTCACTGAAGATGCAAAGGCAAAATTAATCAATTATAGGCAAATACATTGACAATGTGTCCATCAGTATTTTTTTAAAAAACTGACAATTATTTCAGCCAGATACACTATAACTCATTAAAATAAGAATGTTCAGAACCCCAAAATATTAAGAGGATTGATGGAGGAAATATAAGAAAACTTGTGGATGCCCGCAAAGTATGATCTAAGTGTTAAATGAAAGCAGAGAGTAACATCTTGTGGTTCTATACTGTTGTTGGAAAATTATATGAGAAAAATGACACCAACATTTGAAAAACTTTTCAACATTTTAACAAATGATCGTACTTGTGAGATTAAAACTTAAATTCCATTAAATTAGATAGATCATATTCATTTTTATAAATTCTAGTTTTACTTTTCAAGATAAAGTCTCAATCATATTTTTTCATGCTTAAAATCAATGAAATATTGATCTGCATTTTAAATAGATTTTATTCAATTTCATTTCTCCGGTACCACTTCTTGTAACTATTTATTATGTCAGTAAAGCTAGGTTTAATTTACTTTCTCCAAAATTCCTTTCCTTCTATGTGTCCAAAATACCACTGTGTGCAAGTGATATTATACAAGATGTTTGGAAGATGAAAGTAAAGCAATAAATCTCTCTCTCTCTCTCTCTCTCTCTCTCTCTCTCTCTTTCTCTCTCTCTCTCTCTCCCCCCTCCCTCCCTCCCTCCCTCTCTCTCTCCCTTCGACTATCCCTCCCTCACGCCTGTGTGAGTGTGTGTGTGTGTGTGTGTGTGTGTGTGTGTGTGTTGACAATTCCTGGGCTCTGGGTACCATAGCCACTCAGAGGAATCACCGCTGAGGAGCACTGGCTTAGCTTTTGGCGCTGACCAGAATCCTGCTCCATAGCTCCCCCTAGTGGATCTCCTTTGACCACAAATTCAGGGGCCATAAGAAGGAGAAGTTCCTCAGGAAGGATGTAGCCTCCTCTCATCTAAGCAATCAAAATTGAAGGTGGTGACAGTCATTGCTTTGAGGATTCCAGTTGTTCTCATGGGTTCCAGCTAGACCTAGACACTTTTATGTGGTTCCAGCAATATGTGGTCCTTAGCTTGTCCTTGTCCTCATCCACATGCAACTTGACTTCCCAACTGGTAGCCCGATGGACCTGTGGTGATGTCAATTCCTGCTGTGTTACAGAGGCCTGTTGGACTGCCCACCTAACCTTTGTGCTTGCTTTAGCCCAGTGTACCCCATATCCATCTTAGCAGCTTTGCTTTTCTGGTAGCATTATGTTGGACTCATTATGAAATTCTGAAATAAAGAAGATCTTCTATATAAAAGCAAAGAGAATGTTATTTAACCCTAGTTTCTAATCAGTAGTATGTAATTAGAATAAAGGGTGTGTTTTAAATTTTCATGAAATAAATTGTCAATGATAATAAATTCAGACTTGAAATAACATGTTTACATTTCAGTCTTAATATCTCAACTACAGAATTCAATAAAGAATGTTTTGAATTTTTCAATAAAATGCAAATAGAAAGTTTTTGTAAACTTGCTATTTTCTCTTCACAGAGAACCATGAACACAAAAGTGGATTAAATTCTTAACACACATAATCACACACATAATCTTGCACATATACAAGTGCATACTACACATCTATTATGAATGTCTTAATATGTCACTCAAATATGTGGACAGAAAGTTATATATAGTATACAACATTTAACTACCAGACATGTTTGGAGAAATGTGTTAAGTGATTTTTTTGTTGTAAACCCAGTAGAGCACATTTCTATCAAGCTAGACAACACAGTGCAATCACAAAGTGTGTTTTTTAATATTATCCAAAGAAAGAAGGGCAAGATATATGAAACTCTTGAGAATATAACAAGATATACTATTTCATAGCAAACTTAAAATCAAATAATACATTTAAAAATAATGATGAATGGGGCTGAGGAGATAGCTCAATAGAATAAGTGCTTGCCTGGCAAAAGCAAGGGCCTGAGTTCAATCCCCAGTTCCGAAAATAATGATGATGATTGATGATGATGATGATGATGATGATGATGATGATGATGATGAAAATAAGCCTATCACAAAATTGTACATCACCATTACCAAATATTATATATTCTGGATAGTTGTATGTCCTGTGCTTTTATATGACTGAGTATACAGTAGGTTTGCTTACAAAAGAATCACAACAGAAACATGAGGACTACAGTGTTTTGTACTATGATGATAGGAAGGCTGTCACTACAACTAATAATAAGGTATTTTTTTAGCTCCAATATGATCACTTAAGACCATTGCTATTACGGTCCATCATTTACCAAATCACTATCCTGTGTCACATGATTGCACTTTGCACATATCAGGCATTTGATATGTAAGGTATTTGCACTGTACAAATCTTCCAGATTGTGGGTCTAAAAACCCCCATTTAAAAATAAATAATAATAATCTGTCCCATACTTTATGATGACACTGTGAAATTAAACTTGATTTAATACATGAAATTGCACACTACATATTCTATATATGTGGATATACCTAATAACTGACAGAGGAAACACAATTAATTGTACTTAGTAGATTTTTTTAATATCTCTTGCCTTCTGGAAGGCAATTTATTTTTATCTAGGCACTATACCTAATTGTTTATCCATTATTTTACCCAATCTTTTGACCCATCCAGTCTTTCCGTCAGTTCATCATATGTCATTTCCAAAAACTCAGGATGGTAGAGGTCTAAGCTACAAGGCAACAGCACCATTAGCAGCTACCTACTCTGAAATGAGTGAACATGTGCAGAAAATGGTTAGAGGAGAAATACAGTGGATTTTTCCATACTATTCCTTACCTCAGTCAATTCAAGCAATTTAAAAAATGACTGAAAAAGCTACAAACCCACCTATATTTCTTAATATTTAAGTCTATTATATCAATGTTTAGAAGTTTATTTCATCGCGAAAAGGGCACTTTTTTACTCATCGGTTATATTACCCCTAGGGGAGGGTAATTTCTCAGGTTTACCCTCATTACTTTAGCCATGTAAGCCTTAGATTCATACAGGAACGTGTTGTAATGTTCTTAAGTCTTACCACTGTGCGTCCCCAAGAATGAGTGACTTAAGGAGCCTGAGAAAGGAGCAGTACTTGTACAAATGCTGTGCATTAATAGCCTATATGCCACTAGGAAAATGCTCCTGCTTTCCAATTTTGCTACCGGAAAGCACAGGTGGGATTTGTGGATTAGCTGTTTAAAAAATTATGAAGCTATTTAGAAATATTTTATTTATTGTAAAAATTTGTATGGCATAATTATCTCAAGAATTAAGCTTCCACATGCTATCAAGTGCTTACATTAAAATCTAACTCTTCTCAATCTTATCCTGCTAATTTCAGGTCAAGCCAGAGTGGGACAGAGTGAGAAAGATCCTTTAGCGGGCATGTTGCCACAAACCCATCCACGTATTGGTCAAACTGCTAATATTTTGAAAGCATCTTCTGTGTCATCATCATTGGAGAGAGGTACTGGGCATTCCAACATATGTGAACTGATGAAAAAATATGGTATATATTTAAATTTTAAAAGCACACATTTATTACAGTAAAAGACACATTGTTATTGATCTCAAAGTATTTCCCCTTGCTTCAAACATATATATCATAATTATTGCCACTTTCTGAATTAGTTCTTTTTTTTAAATGCATTTAGTACAGGGTCTACAGGGTGTTGCTACACAGATTGGATTCATAATGATCCTTCTGTTTTCAACCTCCCAAACTCTGGGATTACAGGCATGCGCCACCACGCCCAGTCTCAGTCGCCATCTCAGCACGCCCCAGGCACAGGGCTGGCACAGCAAACTGGATATCGAACCTGTCCCTACGCCTGCCTAAGCAGGCACTTTAATCTGCTGAGCTATCTGGCCAATGCTAAATTAGTTCTCTTTTGCCACTTTCTGAAGCAGCCCTAGACCTCCACTTTCAAGGTTTCTTCGTCAGTTATGATCAAAAGCACAGTGAAGGCAGCTGCTAAATTCCAGCCAGTGGAAAGGCAGGCTTTGAATCAAATTACTCTGAGGATCAGGTGATAGCTCAGCAGCATAAGCACCTGCCTGGCAAACGCAAGGCACCGAGTTCGATTCCTGGTACCTCATGCCATGCAGGCCCCAGAACCCAAGGCGTGCCATGCTGGCCGAAACCAGGCATGGAAAGGAAGGAAAGAAGGAAGGAAGAAAGGAAGGAAGAGTTTTTACAAAATTGCCCAGTGTCTTTATTCGCAGTATTCACTAGTTGTGGCACCAGGCACCTTCCGACTCCTTACAGGAGTCAAAATGACTACATAATGCAAGCATTTTGAATCAGTTCAGGGCACTGAGGCAGCCACAATAGCACAACTAACTGCACTAACAAAGGGGAACTTCTAGAACTGCTTCAAAAAATGGCAAGGATGATGGGCCAAGTGTGTTCACAGTGGAAAGGAATCCTTTGAGTGGGAAAAATGCGAAAGTTTGTTTTTCTAATATTTTTATACTTAAACATTTACTCGGAAAAAAAATTTACTCTGTTTTTGTTACAATTCAGAGATGTATAGTGAACAATGTTTTCCACTTACTGAATCTCCAGGGACGGCTATACATTAACTTATTTAACATATTAAACAACCCTTCAGGAAAAACCTGTAATCTTTTCCACTAGACACAGGGAGAAACTATCACTAAATTCTGTGTGTTCAAAGTTAATTTGAAAGCATAGTTTGTTCTTGTAAGTACAACAAACAACTTTTGATAAATGTCAAAGCAGAATTAAGAATCATTCAAGAGAAATTATGGGTGTTGGAAGAATAAATTATATAGCTGGGTGATTACATATGGAAAAAGACCTTCATAAGAGGTGACCTGTGCACTGTATTTAGCCCTCAACTATGTGTGATATACCTCATAGTTAGACATCTTCAGCTAAGTTATAACATTAAATAATCAGCCAACTTACTTGAAATTTCAAATTTTCAGCTTCTCTTGCAAATCAAAACAAAGTAAGACAAAGATAAAATAAAATTTGACGTGGCCACAGTAACATTTCCTCGGTCTAGCCTGGCTCTCTCCCACATAGAGCTCCCTTGGGTTGTGTAGTAAAATGTAGTAAATGTCCATGATTTCCTCATCATTTGTTGTACAAACAATGATCACTGGTTCTAAGTAGGAAAAATCCAACCAGAATACTTTAATTTTCAGAGGAGTGAAATGGAGACACTATCTTTTTCCATGTCTAGAGGCTGAAAAATCACATTTAGTGGAGAATAAGGAGAATAAATCAGAACAAGATTCAGTTATCTCTTTCATTCATTTTCTTCTATGTTCTAATTTCTTTTCTTTTTTTTGCAAGGCTTTATACAGCGTAGATATCAGTCCTTTATGCAGTAGCTGGCAATGTTTTTTCATTTTGTAAGTTGTCTCTTCATTTTGCTGGAGGTTTCCTTTTTTATTTCTTTTGCTTTTTAATTTGATGTGACACTATTTGTTGATTCTTGGCATTATTACTTACATAGCCAAGCTTTTCCAACTCACTCAAAAAAAAAAAAAAATGGCCATCTTCAAGAAATCAACCAATAACAAGTTCTGATGAGACCGCTGGGGAAAATGAAACCCTTCTCCATTGTTGATAAGAGTTAAGAGTGTAAACTGATACAAGCACTATGGCAATCCGTGTAGAGGTTCCTCAAAACCTTAAAAGCAGAAATTACACTGGACGCAGGTACTTTCCTGCTAGGTGTTTTCCCAAGAGCGCTCAAGACATCATGCCACCATGATGGAAGTGTACGCGTTACAGCACAATTCCAAACAGCTGAATCTTGGAAACACCCTGTATGTCCATCAACAGAGGAACTGAGAAAGAGAATGTGGAATTTACATACAACAGAGCACCACTGTGCCACAGAGAAAGAGAACTTAAGTCACTTGTAGGAAGATGGATGCACTAGAGTCCATCGGATGCTGAAATTTAAATATAGCATGGCTTCTCTTCAGTGCAAAACTCAGTATGTGCATAAAGCGTGGAACACTAGATGGACTATGGGGGAAAATTTGTTGTAATCCACTTGGACAATGTGTCTTGAAGCATATCTTCATTTGATACCAATATCTTATGAGTTTTATAATTTTTTGCCCTATTTGTCTGGTTGTTTTAAGTATGATAATAAACTTTATAAGGACTTCTAAGATGGGTAAGTAAAGCTGATGCTGGAAAAATAAAAGTAGAAAGAAGCAGGAAAAAGAGCTGATATGTTTTATTTTATTTTAAACTTTTTCATGCATTTAGTACAAGATCTACAGAGTCTCGCTACACAGATCAGACTAGTAGTGATCCTCCTGTTTATCAGCTTCCCAAGTGCTGGTATTACAGGCACGTGTCACCAGGCCCAGGCTCAATTGCCTTTCTGCACGGCCTGGGGGCGGGGCCTGCACAGCAGGCCTGAGAGTTAGTATGTTTTATGTTTATGTATCAATTTACTATAAATGCAATCATTATGCACTGCAAAGATATATTAATAGAATTTTATTATTTTTAATTATTAAATATATTTTAGTACAAGATTTTCCTACGCAGATTAGACTCCTAGTGATCCTCCTCTTTTCAGTCTTCCAAGCACTGGGATTATAGGCATGCCCCACCACTCCCACTCTGTCACAGTCACACAGCACCTGAGGGCAGAGCCAGCACAGCACACTGGGGATCAAACCATGGTCCCTAAGTCTGCCTAAGCAGGTGCTTTAATCCACTGAGCTATCTGGCTGGCCCTCAAATTTTAAAAAATTGAAGCAATACATCTGGCTGGAGGTTCCACACTCACCTTCTTTCAGGTTGTAAGAAGTGGGATAATAACTACTTAATACCTACTTAACTTTGAAGCAAGTTATTTATAAATGAAAATAATAGCTTCCAATATTTCATTTTCATAATCAATATAATCTTCCAATACCTTTGGTAGTTTTCTTTCTCTTCTTTAATTTTATTTTCTTAGTTTCTAAAACAGAAACGCAATATTCGGCACTGAAAATAAGTGTGACCAAGCCTTAAATCCAATAAAATTACATGCTTGTTATCCTAACTGTGCGTGTAAATCAAAGACCACAGGGAGACACAATCCTTTCTCCATATAGGCCCCTAGACAAGAAAGTCTTAGAGTATTGAATTTCAAGCTTGTTGATCTCTGGAAGTTCCTACTGTGCATCCCGGCCTCCTATACTTGTTACCATACATTTCTTTTCAAGAGTCCATTATGAAATTTTTTCTGTTCATTGGCCCTCAAAATTTCTCATTGTCTGTACCTGGCATAGTGGCTTGTTGAATCTTCACTGAGTCGAAATATAAAGCAAAAGAGGACACAGGGACAGATTCTGTATCTGCAGTCTCACAAAATTTCAGGCATTACTTCCCCTTCCTAATGTTTTTCCTTTAGCATTCATGTTTAACACCATAAAAGACAGAAAACATTCCCTTAAAAGAGATAGTTTCAGGTGAAAACTTTTAGGAGAGAAAAGATATATGAGGAAAGGGTGACACGACTTATTTTGAAAGTGTGAATCACACACAACAACTGCTATACCACCAAACAAACCATGGAAATACACCTTTGGAGGTGAAAATATGATTTTCAGGAATGTGATAATAGTTTCTATAGAGCACACAGAAAATATCATTGAAAATTTGTTGCTTCCTTTACTTCTCACAACAAACATTAGAAAATTGAAAACAAGACCTTGTCATAAAAAAAAATAAAATTGATATCAATCTTTGAAATTCTTGTCAAAATTAAGCCTCAGAATTCACCTGGAAAGGAGCATTCTACTACTACACCCATTTTTCTAAGTCTTATACACAACTGAATGACCTGGGAATAGCAAGGAAGGCAGTTAGAAATGTTTTCTGTTTCTATGGAAAAGCTAAAATAAGTTTTCTTCCTGACTGGATATGAAATCACAGGAGCCTACAAAGTTCAGCTGCCTGGTCTCAAATAGAAACATTGCCATATTATTGACATGGGAGATAATTTTTGCATCAGCAGTTTTCAAAGATCTCATTTAATTTAATTTTCAACCAACTTGATGAAATACTGGAAAAAAGAAATAATTTTCAGCATAGGAAGTATGTGCAAAGAAGCAATGGGAAGAAATCAGATTTCTTTGCTGAAGCAATTCATCTCACATACAGGAAAGAGGGAAGAAGTGCTTTGTTTCTCCAAAAAAGAGAAACACTAGAGAGTATTTATACTTTGCATTAAGTGAATCTTATGTAGAGAGCCAAATGGCAATTTTATATTGTTTAGCCAATGCAGTATTTAGCCAAGAGGTACAAATGTATCAAAAATGGGATAAGGCATAGCAACACAAAGGAAATTTTATTAGATATGAGGTTCACTAATGTACATGCAATACATAATTGTTTATCTTGAACTTTTGTAGTGCTTTACAGTTCACTCAAAGTTTTCATAGCTATGTCTTAAATTGTCCCAATAATTCAATATAGGAAAATGGAAAGTTACTTTCATTCTATCTGAAAAGATACCAAAACAAGGAAGTTTGAACAACATATGTGCTAAGTATTAGAGGTGATACATATATACAGTTAGTCCCAGAAAGACAACCCAGTATTGTGTGGTTAAGCTTTGATTCCCTAATCCAGCTATTGGTTTTGAGAGCTGCCAGCCTTATCCTCTTAGATAATATTGGCCCTGAATCTTACAGGTTTTATGCCTGCTAATTTCAACTGTCTTAAAAATTTTTTGAGAGTACGATGAAGATGTCATGGTTGAATGTAATTGAAAAATATGACTCTGTCCTCCATGAAACAAGGGAAGTACTCTACTTATGATCTACTATATATAAATAAAAGACAACTTTCTTAAGGAAAAGGTTCAATGATAATCATAGGAAGATCTCCTTTGCTCCAGACTGTGTATGATATATTAATGTCATTGAGCATGTTACTTAAAACATCTTAATAGTTTATCTCCATTTAATAAAGAAAAATAATGAAATTTAATTTTCTGTGATTGTAGACCCATGTTCTTATAGTGTTGGAAGCATAATAAAAATAAAATATAACAAAAATTTTTGAGGTATAAAAGTCCTGAATTCTAGTATTGACTGTAACTAACATGTTGTATAACCTTTAAACAGTACTCTTTAGGGCTGGCCAAATAGCTCAGTGGATCAAAGTGCCTGCAAGCAGGTGCAGGGGCAGGTAGTTCAATCCCTAGGCCTGCCATGCCAGCCCCACCTCAGGGCACACTGAGATAGTGATTGAGACTGGGCGTGGTGGCACCCACCTGTAATCCAGCTCTTGGGAGGCTGTAAACAGGTGGATCACAAGAGTTTGATCTACTATTGAGACCCTGAGTACCCTGTAGATCCTTCCCTAAAAAATACAAAAATAAAAATAGATAAACAAAAATAAACAGCACTCCTTACTTCTAAGCAGGTCAAGACTTGAGGTTCTCAGCTAACTTTACTACCGTGTATGTATATGAGGTATGATTCAGATTATAAATCTCAAGTGCCTGTAATTTGGCTTTAGCCTATACAGTGCATGAGGCACTTGTACTTTAATCTATTCCAACCTATTTTGGCCCAAGATCTTCAGTTTTTCCCCAGGAAAGTAGCCATTTTCCTAATCGCGGTGGAAGAATGTCAGGCAGAAACACCTCCATTACTGATATTCTGCTTCCATTCCCCACTATCTGAATAGACTTGTGCCTGCAGCCGCGTCAGTCATAGACTTTTTACCAGGATGATTCATAGACAGGAAGTAATGCGGTATTGGTCATAGACATCAGAGCTAAGACTTTTTTTCCAAATTAGTAAAAGAGAAAATTATTTTCTTTCTTGCTGAACGTGAAGGTAGAATGACATAGGCCTATGGCTGCTGATGACCACTGAGCCACTTACATTAAATTAAAAAAAAAATAAATAAAACAACATGGCAGAAAGCAAAGGATAAAAGTGTGACCTGCCAATATCGTTTGAATCTCCCAGTCAAGGTTTTCTTAAATTTTGCAATGATATAAATAATAAGTTTCCATTTGGTTTAGGTTAATTTGTTTGATTTTCTGTCACTTGGAGCTGAAAGTGCTTTTGACAATACTTAAGCCACTAATGGTCATCCTTTACTGCCAAGCACAGTTACTTCAGTGATTTAAAACAGAGAGTATTGAGTGACAGAAAAGAAAGACTCCATGGTGATTACAGGTGTAGAATATGCGTGCCCCGTGACAAAGAATTCAATTCAATCTAAGTTTCAGCCAGGGAGATGATTCACTAGAAAGCTTTTGGTTATAAATGAAAAGAAAATCTCATTCACGTAAGATTAAACAATAGAGCTAATGACACAAGTGACTGTAAGAACTAAAGGTTCATCAGGATCAAGAGTATCAACAATGTTACGAAGACCCAATTAATCTCTAGATTTCTTCCTACCTTTCACAGTGGTTATTTCATCTTAGGCTATCATAAAATTGCCACCAGCAGCTCTGAGAGCTAAAAACTGCTTTGTTCTCTTCCTGTGAGTGAAAAGAAAATTAGTCCCTATATCTCTCATGAAACTGCATGGAAGTTTCTTCCTGAGAAGTCCTCATTAAATGTCTGCTCATGACTAATTGGCCCTTCTTGGTTCCTCTGCCCTAAAACTGTACCTGTGGCCCTGGAAATTGAATGTGCTAATCAGCTTACTGTGGAGTAGGCTCAGCTTCACCAATAGGATCAACGCTAAGTGAGAGGAAGGACAGAGTTAACATGACAACTGCAGTCAGGATGCTGCTGCCAAGAGGTCCAGAGAGCCAGACCCTGGGCAATGAAAAATTATAAATGTTAACTACTATATCAAATGGCCAAACAATTACAGTGTATTAATTATGAATAGAAATGGCTTTGGCTCTAAGTCTGTGGGCAGTATTCTTGTGCCAAACTGATCAACTTACACAGCTCTTCCAACTTGTAGAATATGTGTGGAAAGCTTGTCATGAAAAATGTATGGGTGAGTCAAGAACAGAATGAAGCCTGTTGACTGGGGGGCCTTGCCAATCTGATGGAGAAGCTTTTTTAAAGCCATGTGGGAAGTCTGGATTAATTAATTCTTGTGGCTACAACTCAAAGGAAAAGATAAGTCCTTATGTATAATAATAGTACTGAGATTTTATAAGAAATTAAGTTTTTATACTGAAGATTTTAGTTTAAATAGATGTTCAGGTCAGTGTTCACATGAACTATGTCAAGATGTGATACTTGTTTCAGAAAAGGCAAAACTTTATGAGGCTTCACTATACTTTAGCAATTTCAGTTCTACTTCCATTTTGTATATTCATCCAGTGAGGGTATAGTGATATTACTACACGTTAAGAACCATGCTACTCCTGCAAGCAGGCGAAAGGGCTGGGGCTTCAATCCCCTGGCCTGTGATGCCAGCCCTGCCCCTGGGGCTTACTGAGACAGCAATTGAGACTGGATGTGGTGGCACGCCTGCAATCCCAGCTCTTGGGAGGCTGTCAAGCAGATCAGTATGAGTCCAATCTAGTATTGAGACCCTGAATACTCTGTGGACTCTTTCCTAAAATACAAAACAAACAAACAACAACAACAAAAAAGAACCATGCTACTCAGTAGGTCTAGAAATGATTATGGGCCAAATTTCATATTAATCTTAAAAATAATATCGTGTAATTCCTAATAAAGTTATTAGAATCAAGGTATGTTATATATATATATATATATATATGTATATATATATATATATATTAATGATTAATGTAATCATTACATACTAAAAGTATGTATTAAAACTAAAATTAAAAAAAGAATTCCTTCTGGAGTAGGTAATTGTATTATTAAGCATTCTTGAATAATTGTATTATTCTTCATCTGGTTGATGAATGTTATGGCCTATGACTAGGTGCTCCCAACAAAACCTCATGCAGTCATAGGTGTTACCTTTTAAGAGATGGCTGGGTCTAGAGTGTATGAAATTGGAATTGACTCATGGTGCAATGCAAGGTTTGAGGCCCCTAGGTTTTAGTGTGGGAAATTCTAACAACAAGTAGCCTGCAGAAAGAATAAAAAGAGCTGAGGTCATCCCATTTTGCTTTGCTTCTTTCTGACAACAATGAAATATTTCTCTTCTGCAATGCCTGTCTGTCATGCCATATGTCCTTGCAGTCAGACAATTATGACTGTAACCTCTACAAATTGTGAATTAAGTAAATATTTATTACTTTAACTGTGATAGGTATTTTGTCACATTGGGGAGAAAAATTACTAGCACAGAAGTGATAACAGTAAAGTGAGATTGTTGCTATGATTTTCTTGAGCTTGTGATTTAGTAACCTTTGGGTCTGCCTTTTAGGATGGGGAGATGTTAAGGAATGTTTGGAAATACCATACGAAAAAACTAGGGTAGGAATACCTAAAGCTGTACTTACTGGGAGATTCTGGTCAAAGCTCAGAAGGCCAAAATGCTGATAGAAATACCATTGGTAAAGACAAAGTTCAGGAGGTTTGTTCTGGGAAGAATTACTATTGGCTGTTGGACTCCAGAAAATGTGTGTAATACCTTGCCAGAAAGTTTGCATGAATTTTTCTCAATTCTAGAGATTGCCTGAGATGGAGATTATGTGTAGAAGATTAATTCATGTGACAGAAGAAATTGCAAGGCAGCCTAATGTTGAAGCAGTGGCATGACTATTTTTGGTCCAACTTTATGTTGGAAATCAAGAGTAAGGATCCTAGATGAGTGATATAAAACATTTTGAGTTTGACCAGAAGCAAAGTTCTAGTAAAGATGTTAAATGCAAGGATTTAGTAGAGGAGAACTTGATTGCTGAGAAAGAACAGGAGGATATAAGAGATGTCCTGAGAGTAATGCAAAAAAGCAGCAGTACTCTACCTTTTTCAACCTCAAAATTGCTAAAATAAAAGGCTTTGCTTTGAGAAGACAGTCCCAGAGCACCACATTCCAGAACATTAGCAGTCCAGGGAAGAAGTTCTTCATCATTTGTTTTATAGGTGTTGGACAGCTAAAACCAAGGTCTACTGCCAGCTACTTCTCTAGTTGACAATAGGCCTTGCCATTATCCACATGGTGATTGTTTTAGGTATATTCAGCCTGTAAAAGTTTTGGGGCCTGGAAGGATACTATGCAGATTTCAGAAGAAGACATGAGAGGTTAGGTAGTGTACCTCTGAGAAGGCAGGATGTGAAGCTGAGAGTGTGAAGCCACAGTGGAGACCCAAGAAGTCAGGAATACGGGTTCTCTAAGGACTGCTGTGAGGTGTTAGAAAATGCAGCCAAGGAAAGAAGTCATGAGAGCTACAACTACTTGCAATACTGTTGGGGTAGAGTCACCCAAGTCGTTTGGAGTCCACAGTTTGCCACAGATTGTTGAAGATGCTGGTGGTGGAACTGTAGGGTTTTGTGTTTGCCTTGCGGAATCTTGGTCAAGCTTTTTTCCCACTCCTTGCTATTCCTGTTTGTGACTTTTGGAATGGAAATGTCTGTCTTGTGCCAATGAACACTAGAAGTGTTTAGGTTTCTTGTCATTTTTACAGAAGTTTGCAGCTAAGACTTTGTCTTAAATCTCAGAATAGACTTTGGATTGGGACTTTTCAGCAATATTGAAAATTTAGGACTGGGGATACTGCTCAGTGGCATAAGTGTCTGCCTGGCAAGCACAAGGTCCTGAGTTTGATCCCCAGTACTACAAAAAAGAAAAAAATGAAAGAAAATTTAGCACCCTGAAAACTTTTAAAGATGGACTAAACATTGTTTGCATAGAAGGATGTCTGACATGCCATGCTGCCTCATAAAGGGATGTCTTTTACATAGGACACAGGCAGAATGTTACAGCTTATGTTTAGATGTATACACAAACCTCATACAGTCATATGTGGGACTTTTTGACAGGTGGCTGGATCTACAGTGTGTGATGCTGGGATGGATTCATAGTGCAATGCTAGGTTCAAGGCCACTAAGATTATGGGTGAAAGTGGTACCCACTTTAAGTAGCTTGGATAAAGGATAGAAAGAGCTATGGTCATCCCTTGTTGCTTTGCTCACTTCTGCCCACTATGGGCTGCTTCTCCTCTGCAATGTCTGTCTGACATGCCATGCTTCCTTGGAGCCATTTCATTAGGGACTGAAACCTCTACAAACTATTAGATAAATAAACATTTCTCCCTTTAATTTGGGTGTTGGGTATTTTGTCTTAGCAACCAGAGAACACATGAATAGCTTATGCAAAAGAATTACTTGAAAATATATAAAGGAGCTAATAGAATTGAAAGCTTCTAGAGAATGTATGTTGAAAAAGAGAGAAATAAAGAATTCTCCAGTGCAATAGACTGTAATAACATCCCAAAATTTGGGAAGCAATGAGCTCTTAGTCAAAGCATCAATGTTTCTTTCAACAAATGCCTTTCAGCTTTCCAAAAATCTTGTATTATTTACTGAAAATAGAAAGTATCTGATTGGCCAAGTGAAAGTTATCTGGTAAGGAGAGAAAAGAAGGATCTTGACCCTTAAGATTCCAAAGTAGGATAGACAAGAATTTTCAGCAAAAACTAGTTGAAATCTAGTATTACTCCAGATTGTGCTGAGATTTGCCAGAAGGATACCCAATATCTGGAAAAGACTACATTGAAATTATGTCCCTTTCACACCTCTAGAAACAGATATTTAGATACAGGTTCTAAATTCCATTACTTTCATATTCTAAGAGGTAACAAACAAATGCCTGAATTACATTGTAAGGCTAGTTTATTTGTATGTGATATTGAGCTATAGGACTGATCTCTCTTTGGTATCCTGCTATATTTTCCCCTACTTTTCAAATTCTGTAACTTAAAATCATGTGAGGATTTAATTGAGTCTATTAACTCACTAATAAATTACCTTTAATTTCATGTTTTCAAATATCTTTGTTTTATAAGATTGTTATAAGGCTATGTGAGTCATAAGTTGCTAAGATTATCATATATTAGCATATTTTAAATCTTAGGTGAGACAGAATCATGATTTAAAACCAATATAAATATCTTATGAGATTGTTATTTTTCAAACCTACTTTAAAAAATTTGTTTACTCTTGAACATTAGTCAACATTTATTTTAGTATGTACAGCTCTGCACTTGATGCTATTAATACACTGAATTATTAGTGAGAACTAGAATGCTGGTAAAACAAATCCAGTCCATATTATTGTAATAAAAATCAAACTAAAATTTCAATGTTTTGACTAATTTAATCAGCCCATGAACAGGAATAAGGAAAGTCAGTGTTGAGATACTTTAAACTATAGTATCCAAGGGGCTAGGGAGATAGATCAGTAGAATAAGCACTTGCCTGGCAAGTGCAAGGTCCTGAGTTCAATCTCCAGTACCACCAAAATAAATAAACAATAATAAAACTATGGTATCCAATTCATCTATCTTATTTCTCCATCAATCTCTGTTTCATCCCTCTTTGTCTCTCTTACCATTGCCTATTATAGTCACTCAGGCCAGGTGCTCATGAATATGGACCCAGGCCACTCCTAGGACTTCCAAACAAGAGGGAAAATATATTTTCCTTCTTACCAGCTACACTCCAACTGTGAGTCCCTAAGGTTCCTATCTCATTGCCTCGATCTGCCACTCAGTGGTTGAGCCTGAAGCACATGCAAAATCCTGTGGTCAAATACAGGTAAGAGCTTCAAAAGAAATATGGAAGAAATAATAACAAATATGATCCCTTGTGTCTTCAGAGATTTCAGTATAATGTCCAAGTAAATATTAAACATAAAAGGAATATTAATTATAATTAAAGTAAATGCTACTCAGAAAAAATATAGAATATTGAAAAACTTAATGCAGATAGTTAGAAAAGCATCCTTTCAAAAAGTAATACCTAAAATGACACAGAACGAGTAGGAGTTAACTAGATGAAGAAGGTAAGAAGTTCCCAGGCAGAGGGTAAAAAGTGAAAAGTGCAAAGTATAATTAAGGCCCCCAAGTATGCACAGAAGCAAAATTAGGAGATCAAAATATCAAAAGGGATCTTGGATAACCATTAGTAAGTCTTTTTAAAACTTCTAAAATGTGGTAACTAATATTTTATTCTTCTGATTAACATAATTTCTTTAATATACTTAAAGAATACAATCTATTTCTTTCCCCCATCCATCTACTCGATGACCTCAAGCAAACCGTTTTCCTCACAGAACCTCCATTTTCTCTTCTTCCTGGGAAGAAGACTGTCTCAACTGTCATTCCTAATCGTCTGCATCTCAAACAAACTGTGGAAGCTTTGAAGCCCGTAAAGAGAGTAATTTGTGTCAGGGGCAGGATAAGATGAGAATTGTCCCTGAAGAGTGCCATTTGAAAATAACTAGAAATTTTACCATCCAGGGGATAAGATATTACATGGAAATATAATGAAATGTAGAAAAATACAGCGGGACAATATTGATGAATCATAAGAGATAAAAAAATATTGATGTGTTTCCATGATAATATCCAACATCCACAGTTTAAAGTCTAATTTCACTTATGGTTTTAAGGAATTAAATCTAAGTTCAGCTGACTCCAAGGCCGGAGCATTATGATGGAAGGGTGTGACAGAATAAAGGCACTTTGTACATGATATTATAGGCAGCTGAGTTAGACACAAATTAATGCACATTATGAAAAAAACTCACCTCTCAATGAAGTAAATGAAAGACAGAGAAGTCAGAATTGTGGCTGAAGCTCAGGTTCCTCCACCGCTGACGCGCGACGGGTGTTGTCCAGGTTTTCTGCTCTCGTCCCCGCGTCGCCAGTGTTTGTCCTGAACACTAACGTGCCCCGCACCTCCATGCCAGATGGGTTCCTCTCCGAGCTCACCAGCAGCTGGCACGGGCCACTGGCCAGCCGGCCCAGTACATCGCAGTGCACGAGGCTCAGGACCAGCTCATGACCTTCGCGGGCTCATCGAGCCCGTGCGCTCTGCAGCTTGCACAGCATAGGCAAGACAGGCAGTGCGCACAATCGCTCCTACAGCAAGCTGCTGCGTGGCCTTCTGGGCGAGTGACTGCACATCAGTCCGGACAGGATCCACATGAACTGTTATGTCGAACGCGGCCACTGTGGACTGGAAGGGCTCCACCTTTGCTTGAGAAACGCTTCTGAGTTCACCTGCACCACCCTGTCCAGGGTCCCCTAATATTTTGTACTCTTTCCCCAAGGGACTCCCCTCCCTCCAATCACGACAAATAAATGGTTTGGAGACCAAAGGGGGGGGGGGAGGGAGAATTGTGGCTAGAGGAACTGTGGGAGACCAATGCTTGGCCTCATACTACAGACTGCTGCATTTGATCTGTTGTCTGTGACCTTCCCAGAGCTAAGTTTCTGTTTCCCCTCTGAGCCATTTCCCAGAAGTCACATGCCTGATCTCCATTCTAGAGACCACCCCCCAGTGCCTAGCGACCTGATGACGTATAATCACTCCTCCCCCTTCTTCCCCGCTTCCCATAAATTCTCTGAGACTTCCTTGAATAAACGGGGCTTGATCAGAACCTTTGTCTTGCCTCCATTTCTTGTGTCTCCTGTCCCTATTTCATCCCCACTCCCCTTCTAGGGTCCTCGTTGACTAACCCGCGGGTCAGGTCAAGTGGCTCCCAATGCGGGGCTCTGGCATGGGGGATCCAGTGAGGGACCCGGTTGTCAGCCTGGCCAGCACCCTCTCCTCAGGAGGTTGACTCATCGCGGGAGCCTGCTGCTTTGCGTCCCCTCGGTAAGTGACCAGCAATTCATTATGGGACAGGCAATTAGAGAACATGAAATGTTTCTTCAAGGTTTAGAAAAAGCTCTCAGGGCATGAGGAGTAAGGTTAAAGGTAAAGATTTGTCTAGGTATTTTGCATATATAAAGGAGGTCTGTTCCTGGTTTCCCTTGGAAGGCACTATTGACTCCAAGCACTGGAATCGGGTGGGCGATGCTTTAAAAGACTATTATGATACTTTTGGGCCTGAAATGGTCCCTGTGACTGCTTTTGCTTACTGGAATCTGATAGATGAGCACTTATCCCAAAAGTCTTGAGATCCCCAGGTTGCTTCTATGATTCAGAAGGGTGATAAGATCCTCTGAGTGGACTCTAATCCCTCAGTCTCTGCTTCGGCCGATAAACCATCCACTCAAACTAGTTCATATGCCCCCAAAAAACAAGAGGATCTTATGTCCTTCGGATAGTGATGGTGATGGGGAGATGACTCAGGCACCAGCTCAAGATGGCGCAGAAGTTCTTCTTGCGAAGAAGAACTTCTTCCCAATCGGTGAAGAACTTCTTCCCAATCGGTGAAGAAGCCTATAGGGGTGGAGCCTCTTCAGCCATTTTGAATACAGTTACCCCCGCTGACACTGTGGCTACTAAACCATATAGCAAGATTTACCCTGATTTGCCAAAGCCCCCAGAGCTTATAGCACGTTCTAATAACATTGACTGGGATGATCTAGCGCAACAAGCCGCTCAATATCACATTCCAGATTGTCCCCCACCTTTTCCCTCTGCTCCGCCTATGGTTTTCCCAGCTTTTGATTCCCAGGCAGAACTAAAGTCTAGGATACAATTCCTTAAGTCTCAGATCGCTTTAGAAAAAGAACACCAAGACCTTATTATTCTTCTCAAAGAACTTAGACTAAAAAATTCTTGTCACCACAATCAGCTTGGCTCCTCCTGCGTTTCTTCGACACTACCTACTGGTGGCTTTGTCTCCCAGCCCACTGCCCGGCAGGATCATACTTCCATCTTAATTGATATGGATGCACCACTGCCTATTGGTGACTCTCAGAAATCTTCTGTTCGCCCTGGCCGACCCTCTGCCTTGTTAGACTTTGAGGCTTTTCCAATTTTCGAGTCTACTGATGCCCAGGGACGTTTGGTCCGCACCCACTCTGGTTTTGATTTTAAGGTTCTTAAAGAACTTAAAACTGCAGTGACCCAATATGGTGCTACTGCCCCCTATACTGTTGCCATTCTTGACTCTGTTGCTGATCTTTGGCTTTCGCCCAGCGATTGGCGTATGTTAGCTACAGCCACTCTTTTGGGTGGTGACTTTCTCTTATGGCAATCAGAGTTTATTGAAAATTGCAGAGAAACAGCCAAGCGTAACCTACAGGCCAGCAGCCCGATCAATTTTGACATGCTAACGGGGGAAGGACGTTATGCTTCTACCGAGGAGCAAATACGCCTTGACACCGGAGCGTACACTCAAATTCAGGCTGCTGCCTCTAAAGCTTGGAAAAAACTGCCATCCAAGGGTGATGCAAGTGCCTCTCTTACTAATCTTAAGCAGGGAGCAGATGAACCTTTGGCCGATTTTGCCCACCACCTCTTAACTGTGGCTAACAGAATATTTGGCAGTGTTGATGTGGGTTCTGATTTTGTTAAACAATTGGCTTATGAAAATGCTAATGCTGCCTGTCAAGCAGCAATCAGACCACACAGAAAAAAGATGGATCTCACAGGCTACATCCGCCTCTGTGCTGATATTGGAACAGCTTATCAACAGGGCCTTGCCATGGCCGCTGCCTTACAGGGGCTCACTGTCAAACAGTTTCTAAACCATAAGGATTCCCAAAAATGCTTCAAGTGTGGTGCTTCTGGTCATTTCGCCAAAAATTGTAACAAAGAAGGCAAAACCTCTAAAGATAAGACCAAACCTTCCAAACCCTGTCCCAGATGCAAAAAGGGCCTTCATTGGGCCAAAGAATGTAGATCTAAGACAGACATTGATGGCAACCCGCTCCGTCCTTTACAAACTCCTCCGCAGCAGGGAAATGGGAATCGGGGCCAGACCCAGGCCCCCAAACCCAAACAAATCTTTGCGGTGACCAGCTTTGTCCCGGCAAACAACAATCCATTTCAGACTTCTACCGAGCCACAGGAGGGAGTGCAGGATTGGACCTCAGTTCCTCCACCCACACAGTATTGACTCCTGACATGGGAATCCAAGCTCTCCCTATGGGTGTTTTTGGCCCTTTACCCCCAGGCTTGTTTGGTCTTGTAATAGGGTGCAGTAGTTCCACCCTTGCGGGACTTCAGGTGCTCTCTGGAGTGATTGATAATGACTACTCCAGAGAGATTAAGGTCATGGCCTCTTCCCCAAAAACTATTCAAACTGTTTCTCGAGGACAAAGGTTTGCTCAATTATTGCTTTTACCATTATCTTTGACACCCAACAAAACACTTTCACATCACCGTGGTGATTCCAAACCTGGGTCGTCAGATGTTTGTTGGGCACAAATAATTTCACAACAAAAATCCCTTTTGACCCTATGGTTGGATGGAAAACAGTTTTCTGGCCTCATAGATACTGGTGCTGATGTTACAATCATTAAAAAGGATGATTGGCCTCCTGCCTGGCCCCTTAATCCCACTCTGACCCACTTAAAAGGAATAGGTCTAAGCCAAAATCCTGAGATGAGCTCAAAGCTTCTTACTTGGAAGGATAAAGAAGGAAACCAAGGTAATATCCAACCTTATGTTATTAATGGACTACCTATTAATTTATGGGACCGAGATCTTTTGTCTCAAATGAGACTCATCATGGGTAGCCCCAGTGCTGTTGTTACTGCCCAAATGTTAAATCAAGGATTTTCGCCCGGTCAGGGTTTAGGAAAAAACAATTCAGGAATAACAGAGCCCATCCAACCCACTCTTAAATCTGATAGAGCCGGCTTAGTCCATTTTTCCTAGGGGCCATTGATCTTCCTGTGACCCATGCAGAACAAATTACCTGGCTATCTGATGATGCCGTATGGGTCGATCAGTGGCCTCTTTCCTCGGAGAAGCTACAGGCGGCACAACAGCTGGTGCAGGAACAGCTTAGAGCAGGCCACATCACACCCAGTAGCTCCCCTTGGAACACCCCTATTTTTGTCATTAAGAAAAAATCTGGTAAGTGGCGACTACTACAAGATCTTAGGGCCATCAACAAGACAATGGTCCTGATGGGAGCGCTTCAACCTGGCCTCCCTTCACCTTTGGTATACCCTTGGAATATTTTAAAGTTGTCATTGACTTAAAAGATTGCTTTTTCACAATTCCTCTCGATCCCGAAGATCAAAAATGCTTTGCCTTTAGTCTCCCGGCTACAAACTTCAAGGAACCCATGAAGAGATTTCAATGGCATGTTCTGCCACAAGGCATGGCCAACAGCCCGACCTTATTCCAGGCCTTCGTTGCAAAGGCTGTACAAAATATAAGAGACCATTGGCCAAAAATGTACATCGTTCATTACATGGACGACATTTTGATAGCAGGAAAAGATGGTCAAAGCACGTTACAATGCCTCCAAGAAATGCAAATTGCCCTAAAAAGTCAGGGACTCCAGGCTGCCCCTGATAAAGTCCAGCTCTCAGACCCCTACACCTTCCTAGGCTTTCAGATGCGGGGGTCTCGGGTTTTTTCACAAAACTTACAATTGAGACTAGATCGATTTAAAACCTTAAATGATTTCCAAAAGTTCCTGGGAAACGTCAATTGGCTTTTACCCTATTTAAAGCTTAGTAAACAAGAAATACAACCCCTTTATGATATCCTGTGGGGAGATGCTGACCCCACTTCCCCTCGGACACTTACTGATGAAGCTAGACAAGCTATACATAACATAGAACAGGCCATTAGGTCACAGACTATCACCTTTATTGATTACAATAAACCTCTACAATTTATTGTCTGTAACACCCCTCATTCCCCAACTGCAGTTTTTTGGCAGACAGCACCCCTGATGTGGATTCATCTACCTGTTACCCCTAAAAGAGTAATTAACCCCTATTACCAAGCTGTTTCAGATATCATTGTTTTGGGTCGCCAGCAAGCAAAGATTTACTTTGGCAAAGAACCAAATGTCATTATTCAACCTTATACCAAAGAACAAATTAATTGGCTCATGCAAACCACTGAGTCTTGGCCCATAGCTTTGGCTTCCTATGCTGGCCTCATTGACAATCATTACCCCTCCAATAAGCTTATTGACTTTGCTAACAGACATGAGTTTGTTTTTCCCACTGTCACAAAGTTCCAACCATTGCGCGACGCCTTGTTGGTCTTTACTGATGGCTCTTCAATGGGCATGGCAGCCTATACGTGTCAAAATAAAACCTTTTCCTTCCCTACCAATTATTCATCTGCCCAGATAACTGAGCTAAATGCTGTCCTGGCAGTCCTCTCTATTTTTCCTAATCAGCCTCTCAATATTTACACAGATAGCTCCTATATCGCACAGTCTGTGCCTTTATTGGAAACTTCCGCACGAATAAGACACATCTCTCGGGCTGGAGCCCTATTCTCTGAAATGCAAAAATGTATTACCAATAGAACTCAACCCTTCTTTATAGGACACTTATGTGCTCATTCAGACCTTCCAGGACCCCTTGCTGAAGGAAACCATAAAACTGACCTTGCCACTCGTTTAACAATATACCCGCATGCCTTTATCTGTTCTACTACAGACAAGATTGCCTTAGCACAAAAAAGCCATAAGTTATATCATCTTAATGCCCAAACCCTCCGCTTGATGCATAAGATTACCCGAGAACAAGCTAGACAAATTGTCAAAAATTGCCCCTCCTGCACCACACACCTACCTGTTCCACATTTTGGAGTCAACCCGAGAGGATTGACACCAAATGCATTATGGCAGATGGATGTTACTCACATATCAGAATTTGGCAACCTTAAATATGCCCATGTAACTGTAGACACATTTAGTAGCTTTATTTATGCCTCCCTTCAGACAGGTGAGGCCACTAGGCATGTCATTAGTCATCTACTGACTACCATGTCAGTTCTGGGATGCCCACAACAGCTCAAAACCGATAATGGTCCAGGTTACACCAGTCCTGCTTTTGCTCAATTCTGTAAAAATCTCAATATTTGCCATATAACGGGCACTCCCTACGACCCCCAAGGTCAAGGAATTGTTGAAAGGGCTCACCTTTCCCTCAAACTCACCATTGAAAAAATAAAAAAGGGGGATTGGTACCCTACGAAAGGGTCCCCTAGGAATATTCTGTCTCATTCCCTGTTTATCCTCAACTTTTTAAACTTGGACACTAATGGATAATCAGCAGCCACTCGTTTTTGGCACATGGAAACACAAAGTTTGCTTCCGTGTTATGGAAAGATCCTTTAATAAGTTCATGGAATGGCCCTGACCCAGTACTCATTTGGGGTCGTGGATCAGTATGCATCTATTCTAAGCAAATGAAATCTGCACACTGGCTGCCAGAAGGCCTAGTCAAATAAATAGATCAAGTCCAACAAATAGAGGATGACCCTATAAATGACTCCAGGGAAAGATGTTCCCTGAGAGACCATTTCTCTTTCTCCACAGGACAAGATGACAAAAATATCAATTCTGATGATAGTCACCCTGATGACCCTGTCACTGACCTGTAGGAGCGGCCTGGAGGGCCCACTGCCTAAAGGTCAACTATACCTCACACTGTTTGGAAACCCTTGCAATTGCAAAGGCGGCATGTTTACAGATGATCCATACTCTGGTGGTAAGATTGTTACTCAGCAGGTGAGTTGTGGACAAAAGACAGCATTCCTCACCCAATTTGCCTCCAGCTCAACCCAAGTTTGGAGATGTAAAGCTGAACCCAGACCCATCCCAAGACAAATGATGGTAAACCTGGGCCTTGTCCTTCAACATGTTCTTCTTATCAATATGAAATGCATTCCAGTTGCTACGACAACTATCAGGAATGCACAGGGCCCAAAAATATTACC
>NW_004524606.1:16297916-16316370 GCF_000260255.1 Octodon degus
GGGCTTGATCAGAACCTTTGTCTTGCCTCCATTTCTTGTGTCTCCTGTCCCTATTTCATCCCCACTCCCCTTCCAGGGTCCTCGTTGACTAACCCACAGGTCAGGTCAAGGAACATCTGAAGAAAGGGAGGCTCAAGACTAGTCACAATGACCGGAATGGAAATTTGAGATGACACTGTAAGTGCTACCACCAAATCCATTAAAGCCAGATATATACCAGACACTTGAGTGGGTGACCAGAACACCTAGGCCCATCTCTTCTCAAAAACCTTTTTGTTATAGAAGCCATAGATAAGCCAAGATTAATAATGTCATCCATATGCTCTTGTTACATGCCCTACTTACCTAGTGATGCATATTAGCTAAGTAGGTATTACTTGTAATCCTAGTGGTTGATCATACATTGACTAATGTTTTACCCACCTCATGACTTTGCCCTTTAAACATTCATGGATAAATGGCCTCCTTCACAACCCAATTCAGAGTCCCCTCCTGTCTCTCATGAGCTATTCCTGCTCCCTAATAAGCTTTCCTACACTTAACCTCCTTTGTCCTTTAAAATTCATTCTTCAATTTTGGGGTACACTAGCTCCACATGTCTGACATGTAGCAGGTTGCGAGTTATATTTCTCCCATTTCAATGACAGTAGAGAAACAGCAATGCAATAGTGCTGAGGGGAAGGGACCAGGTGCCAGATGTGAGTACCCAAGGTCATGCTTCCTAACCCACCCAGACAAGTCCAGAAGTGCTCTCCACCAACCCCCTGGGGGAAATCCTAAAACCAATTAGATGAATGCAGTTGAGATTCACCACAACTGCAAGTGAGGTTTCCAATCTTAGGAAATCCAGTCTGGATAATCAGGCAGATTTATTTTTCTGATTAAGTTTTCTAATTTATTGCCAGAAAGTAAGTTGTTTAGGAAAATAAAATCGAGGCTGAAAAATGCTAATAGTCATGATCTTCCACTCTCTATTTCCTACTCAGCTATCTTCCAGGAAAGAAAACCTAAAAGATATTTACTGTATATTAGTTTGAAAGATTGCCAAAGTATGAACCTGTCAAGAATACATAAAGGCTTTGGAACAACTATGGATAAGGAGGAGAACCTTTTAGATTATTAAGCATTATTTTACTGACACCCACAACAGGGGGCAGAGATGGGTCAAATCTCACTCTTCAAATATTTTCAAGGAAAGTTTAGAAACAAATTCCCAAAATTTGTGCACAAATTTGTAAATTACCTAGCAAAATATAACATCATGCAAGGTCTACCATTTTACTATAGAACATTGCTACAGCAGATACACCCAGACCAAAAGAACATTTGAGAATCAGCAGTTCTCACAGGGCAGACAAGGGAGGGAAGCAAGTAGCCACAGAAGTGCTCTTGCAATGACCTCCAGAATGAAATTGAGTGCCTAATGTGGTCACATCTAACTAAGAAAGTGAGTGTTGGAGGTACACTTTCATTTTTCTGGATGACTGATAGACAAGGAAACACTATGTCAATATTTGTCCTTACTTTGTGTATACATATACAGAACTAGACATGGATATATATTTTATAACAAGCCGTCCTTTATATTCCCCCTTTTTTGTTTTGTTTTGTCAGAGATGGGTATTCCACTGCAGTTAGAGAAGATGTATTTAGAGAAGTCTTTAAAAGACCTTTTCATACTTGATGCCAGACCAAAGATTGTAGGTACTTGAATTCGGCAAACTAATCCAATATAGTTAGGATAGATATACAGCTGTTTTTTCTTAGTTTATTCATCGAGAAGAAAGGTTTGTACTAATATTGTTTTAGACAACACATCATATCTTCATCTTGTCCTCTGAATAACTACTACAAAGACAACAATACGCAGTGTATCAATTATTATAACTGTCTTACTAATCTGTTTTGAAACTGTTTCACTGCTGTTTTATTTTTTTTCACATTAAAGTGAATATAAAATATTTGTCTTTATTAAAGAACAGTAGATTTAAGGGCTATCCAGGCTCTTCAGAGGTTGTTGCTGTCAATATCACTTATGCTGTTGTATGCTTTGTGGAATGGAACACATACAGACTAATTTGGATATTCATTGAAATGATGGGAGTCATCAGGACTTATTTTTAATCCAATAGATCTCTTGTAAAATTATTTTGTGAAACACAGTCTAATAACTCACCATAAAACAATCTAGGGATTATTTTCGAATTAGTAGGGAATACTGAGATGTCAGGCATCCTTATTGTGCCATCTTGTCATATAAACAGAGCAAGGCAAAGTTATAGTTTGGTGTATTTTGCCTGATCTCTTTCTGACTTTGAAAACAAGGTTGACATCTATTTTAGATAGTGTCTGTACTCTTCTTAGACCACAAAATAATTTCATAGTTTTCAGAAAACTGTCTCTTAGTTATTAAAGTGTATCATTATTTCACTTCAGAGGAGAATAATCTGATGAGAAATATTCTATACTGCCAAATTTATTATTCTAAAATGAAGCTATGTCTTTCTAATTCACTGAAATCATATGAAAGATTGAGATTCAATTTTCAAGTTTATATATATTTTAATACATATATACATATTTACTAAGAAAAAAGACATTATTTTAAAAATCAGAAGCTAAATGTTGCATCTATTTGATCCCTTGTGCATCCCTTTACATTTTATAAACAATGAATCTTTGATGAAGATTAGGATTATAATGATGGTAATAAATATGGTAATTAAAAATTAAATTAGTTTATGGTTAGTAATTTTCTAATCTCTATGATTTTCTAAAATTAAAAGACACAATGTTGAAACAATTCTGAGTACCCATCAGCAAGCACAGATTTCTATAGTAGTAATGATAGTATTCACACGTGTTTCATAATCTGACTTTGTTATTCTGAGTGTGTTGTGTCTTTTTGAGACAAAGGCTCACAATGCAGGTGAGGCACCATTGAACTCACTTTGTAGCCTAGGCTGGGCTCAAAATCCCGGTGATCTTCCTGCTTCAGCTTTTGAGTTGATGGGATTAGAAGCCCATGCCACCATACCTGAATATGATCTGGCTTTACATTGCAAGTATTTCAGAATAAATATGTACCTCTAAGAGTTCTTTATGACAAAAGGTAAGTGGAAACTCATTAATAATTTTGCTGACTCAATATTATTAAAGTTGTTAAAACAATCAAACAATCCCTGGCACCACATGCCACGCTGGCCCTGCCCCAGGGCATCCAGCCACCAGGTATGGGCATGGTGGGGCATGCCTGTAATCCTAGCACTGGGGAGACTGAAAACAGGAGGATCATTAAGAGTCCAAGCTGCTGAGACCCTGTCCCAAATACATAAAATAAATAAATTATATTAAAACAGTTAGGTACAAACTTAAACTCAACTACATATGCTATATTTACAAACCCAAAATGGTGCTTTTAAAAACTGTATATAATGATGGTTGTTTTCTAAAGGTCAAAGAGAGTGCAATTTTTTGTCCCTGAACTTTATTGTTAGCAATTTGGCGAATGAAATCACTAGAATATATTACACATATAAATATTCATTTGAATATATAATCTGGCTATGAATACCATTATCATGTTAAAAACATGTGATGTTTGCCAAGGAATATCAATTTGTCTCTCAAAAAGTTCCCTAAAAATTGTTCCACAAAAGAAGAGACAATACAAAAAAGAAAAAATAAAACCTGAAAGATGAAAAATTTGAAATTCCCATGAAATACAGCCAGAATGACTCAAAACAGTAGATCTACAATCACATAATCTGAGGTAAATACTGAAAATAAATCCAGAATTGTGGATGCTGCTACGGCTATGGAATAGTCACCTGCAACACCTTCACATTGTTATACTAATCCTTAAAAAGTGTAAGAGTCACAGAGGCACTTCCTACATGCTGCTCTGAAATGCATGACTCTTTAAATCCACTAAATTGTCTAATACTAAAAGATGGAGCTATGCCAAGACATGTGTCTAAATAATGAGACAAGGGTAGGTAAATGAAAGACAGTCAATCTCTCAGAAATCCTAGAAACTGTAGGAACTGAATCACTTGAGAACGTCTCTTATCAGAAATCATATGGCAAAGCCACAGTGACCCCGTGGTTTGGTAGTGTTTCCCATTGTAGCAGAGTCCAGTGTCTCAGATAAGAACTGTAATGTATGAGAAATATGTCTAAATATGTCTAAATGTATAGATAGATAGATAGATAGATAGATAGATAGATAGATAGATATTAATACGAAGGCTGTTGAACTCTCAGAAGGTTAAACAATTATAAGCATATTAAATAAATCCAATATATTGTTAATGAATTTTCTAATATTTTGACAAAGCAGAATAGGGCCTCCAACATTATTAATGTTATTGTATTTCAACTGGGAAAGTAGTGTATTTATTCTCAGGGTTTGCAAGAATCTTAAAATGGCAAATATATGGGCATTAGTAACAAGCTCTAGTGACAAATAAAGGAGCTGTTGACTGATCATGGTAGACGGCCCAGTCCCAATCATTGGCAAACAAGAAAGGTTTGTGAAAACATTTTAACTTTTCTGAAATTACTGGCATAGTAAAAATTAGGAAATTACAAATAAAATAAAATGACAAAAATTGTGGAATATTCAAATGCTTACATTTAACAAATTTCTAATGTAGGTCCTTTTTTAAAATTCTGTTACCATTTCTGGCACTGCATATAATATCTTACTTGAAGATGAGATCAGAAATGTAAATCCCAGGTACTGTTTTACTGTGATTGTCAGGCTTTTCCTGTGCTATGGGATTTAATTTTCAAACATGAGTGTGGGGAGATGAATGATAGACAAATACTTTACACAAATATCATTGTATAGGGTAGAATGAGAGAAAATACCATTTCAAAGTCAAAAAAGTCAAGGAAGAAGAAGATGAATAAATATTTATAGTATTCAAAACATGATATTTAAAAGCGATTTATCATTTCTAATGACTATCATTGCATCTCATATTTTAGTCACTGAAGTACGTTCACTTCCACTCAGTAGCAAGGGAAATATGTTAGCGACATAAAATATACCAAGAGCTAGAATTACAAAGGTGAACTACATAGCAACTACGTAGTAGGGCTTAATATTTTTTGAGATCGAAAATACTTTTATACAAACAAATGATTGAATAAATAGGTAAATGAAAGTTCATCCCAGTACAATTTTAGTTAGCAAGGTGGTTTTGGTTATTATATTCTCTACTCATGACTCCTTTTCCTTTCCTTAATTAAGTTGGAGAATCTCCAGCCCAAGCGGACTCTCTAATAGTTTATCTCTTAATATACTTTATTTCTGCTAAGTATGCAGTTTTTGTTGGCCTGAAGTAAGAAGAGATTTTCTGTACCAGTCTTGCACTGTGACTTTTATGAGATATATGATCAATCTTGCATCAAATAAATGAACTCTTGTAAGGGCATGTATTACATGAACCACCTACTTAAAACCAATGCCTTGTGAGCAATTTTCAAGTTTTAGCACATAGTGAACTAAGAGCCTATCTTTGCAGTCCTTCACTGACTTTACTGATAACAAAGCTATTATTGAGAGCTGGATCTAATCGTCCTTGAAGATGTACCTTTCTAATTCTTCACATGTTTAAGATGAGTCAGTGCAGATACATAAACCTGCAAGGAATTCTGTTGAGATGAACTATTGTTTATTCTGGTGCTGCCATGCAAAATTGGTCTGTTTATAGACTATATTCTAGCAGCAGCCATGGCATACAAACATCTAGTCTTTTGGAAGATTTACATCACTAAGAGCAAACTGTCTTTTTATGATTGAATGAGCACTTTCATTTTTCTCTTTCCTCTGTCCAAATTAGACACTAAAAGTTCTGGCCCTTCATCTCTTAGAACAAAGCCAGCCAAGTGTTTAATTCTCTTGCTTCATGTTAAGTATATTCAATGGTAATAAAAAATCAAAACAATAAAGTCTTCTATCTTATTTTCTCCATAAAAGCCCTAATACTTTAAAAAAATATTAATAAAACAATGAGTTTTGTTATGAGTACTTAATACAAATCTACACAACTTAATTTAATTACTTTATGATCTACATTAAGTAGACTGAGACAAACATTTAAAAATACTATACATACTGGCCAGTAGTCTGTTAGCAATTCTAAGTCTGGTTTCAGTGAGCTGAGGGACTTTTTTCACAATAACACTCGAGAAATTAGTAAAATGCACTTGTTTGGCACAAAACAGGAAGGGAATGACAATGATTCACCTTGACTACAGGGAATGATTTTGGAAAGAATAAAAGTGTTAAGTAAAGATGTTTTATTTGAAAGCATTTAAGGGGAAATTATAAACAAGAAAGAGGAAAAAATGAAAAATAAATCAGCCAGTATTTGAAAGCTTATGAATAACAAATAAGGTTTAGTCAGGTAATAATAGGTTGCAGCAAAGTTGTTGGAGTACAGTATTGTCAATATTAAAGGAAGGACAATACATTCATGCTTAGCTATTTGAAGAATAAACCCACATGTATATTTTTAACATGCACCCAAAAGAATAAAAGAGTGTAGGTAGCAAGCAACTTAGGGTTTTATCTTCCCAATCAGGGTCAAATTCTTAACAGTAAGTCAACTGATAAACTACCCAAAAGGACACTACACAGCAATAACATTAGTTAAAAATGTGAAATTCTCCTGAGGTGGTACATTTTCCAACCAAGCATTATGCTCAAATTGTACTCAGAGCTTAAATTGCCATATCTAGCCACCAAATGCTTCTAGCTAAAGCTATTTCATATGTTAGCTGAAAATTTCTCAAAAAGAAGGCTTCTAATATACTTGTTTTCATTTTTCAACAGAAAGTGTAACCTTTTTCACTGACTTAAAAAGAGACAATACCATTCTTTAAAACTAGCTAAGGAAATGTGTTGCTCTTGACTTGTAGAGGTTTTAGGACATTCAGTTAAAACTCAGTGGTCTATAGTTCTGCAGAACTCAAGGCCATACGACAACACCAGGCTGTGTGTGTTACATCTCCAAAGTCTTAATTAGGAGAACATTGCTTATCTGAAAGTTCACATGTTATTTGTTTGCACTTCAATAAGCTCTCCTAAGAGAGTTGGTAATAAGTTGAAACAACAGTAGGAACTGAAATAGAAGGAGTGACCCCTGAGTTTCAGACACCTCTATCAATGGCCAATTCTTTAATGTCTAAGGCTTGATTATTGCAGAGGAAGTTGAATGTCAGTTAAAAACCATTTTTTAATAACTATTATTCAATTATATACCCATTACTATAGGTTGCAATTAGTAGAACAAAAGATGAAATAGGATGGGAGACTGTTTTGCTTATTGTATAACAACTATACTTGTAGTTCCTAATGTATTAAGTGCATAATATATTTTGAGGTCAAAAAGACAAGCTATCATCAGTTACTTGACAAACTGTTATCATCTTGAACCTTTGAAGAATGAACCAAATCAAAATATGAGGAGCCCAATTACTGAGATTTCATTAACCCTTCCTGTGGAAATTTTGCCAATCATTAAAATGTATCCACATTAGATACCAAATAGAGAAACTTAAAAATAATTTCATAATGTTGTTTTCTGAAGTTATGTGACTGGGAGAAATATAAGTTGTCATGTACAATTTCTCAGCAATCAATGCATATTCAAGAATTCTTATAAAGTGAGAAAAGTCTAATCTGTACAATGTTCTTACAAGGCCTGAAATTTTCAAGGATATTGAAATTGATAAGATATGTTTTGCAGATTTCAGGTAATTTTAATAGATTTATTCTTACTCTTCAGAGATATTTCAGTTCTCTGAAGGTATTTCACAGCTTGCAGATCCTAGACTTATAAGTTGCATACCAAAAAAAAGTTCCACTTTTACTCCTATTTTAGCACAGGTAGTATTTGAATGATTTCCATATGAGACGCTTGTTTTTCTTTTTTAAGAGCATTTGTAGGTGCCAGGGAGATGGCTCAGTGGAATAAGCGCTTCCCAGGTAAGTGCAAGGGCCTGAGTTTAATCCCTGGTTCTGTCAAAAAAAAAAAAAAAAAAAAGAAAAGAGTATTTGTAATTTACAATGATACAGAAACTATTATTCTACAAAATGTGGAAATATAACAACAAATGCTTTCATTTTGAGATGGAATTTTTAAAAACATAAAATATGAAAATTGTTAAGAAGAAATTTAGCTTATTTTGAGGGAAATTTCTGATGCTATTGCCAGGACATTTCCTGTATTCATTTTCTATGAAGTAAATAGTGTTTGTGTCAGAATATGTAAATTATCTTTGGGATTTGAATTTTGGTTAGCTTAATTAGTTCTACTTTTCAAATAATCTAATTCAGTATTTTTATGGACTAGTGTATTCTTTCTCATGAATTTTCATCTCCCTGAATTTATGGACACTGAAGTTCTGAGAAAGTAAAAGTGATGTAAAATGAGTATAGGCACATTTTTGTCCTTATTCAAATATAAATTTTAATGTCATATTTTGTAGATCATAAATTCTGTGAACATATCATCAGTATTTTCAGGGAAGTTAAGGTATTCTTTTGCATAGTAGGCTAAATGCAGTTTATTATAATGTTCTATATATTTCAAAATAGGTAGGAAAAGTTTTCAAATATTGTTTCCATCCCCCAAATATAATTTAGTGTTTCAGGTGAAGTGTATCTTAATTACCTTGATTTGATCAGCAATCAAAACATCACCCCATGAATAATAAATGTGTACATATTTCCACCATAAATGCAATTAAAATAATAATTGGGAGAAGCTATAAAACATAGCCAGTAGAGGCTATAGAAGCAGTTCTTAAAATAAAATGTTGATAATCCTAAGCCTAACTCTAATTTCCCAAGGTGCTCTTCCTTTTGTGTTATTTTAAGTTAAGAACTTCCTTTAAGAATGCTTTAAATTTTGTGCAAAAAACCCCAGAAATATGGTTTTGGATTATTAAAGTCCCTGTTTGTATTAAATTAACATTTGTAGTTTAAATGTTCCAAGAGGAAAATTAAACCCTTTGTACTGTAATATAAAATAATTCAGATTCAGTAGAACTTTTCATATGCAATGCCTATCACTAAAATTTTCTAGACATTTTAGGAAAGAAAACCAAAAGACCAAACATCATAAAGGAGGGAAAGAAAATAATTTAGGGAAACAAAACTAATGTGTTTGATATATTAGAAATATGAGAGTGTACCTTATAATTACTAAAATTAGAAAGACAAATTCTTCTTCCATTAAAAAGACAGTACCTCAGGTCAGTTTTATTCCCCTTCACATAACAATCACAAATTTATCAAAGAAGAGAATGACAATAGGAGAACTCCTATTTATCTAAATCTTGCTCAACAGTATATACCAGTTTCATATGAAATGGCAATAAGTCATCTACAGAAAGGTAAGCCAAGAAGGCTGTGTGGAAATCAACAGAGAAAGAGCATCTCAAGGAGTTGCTATCAAGACACAGGAATATAGCAACATGAGTAAGACAAGAAGGAGGAAAGCAGGTCTCCTGGATCCAGGAAACATCTGAAGCATTAAGTGAAGCCCACAGAGAGAGGTGAAGAAAATTTAATAAAGAAGAAGGAGGTAGCTTGTGGTGCCTTCTCCATGAGATGGGACTCATTGCATGAGAAGAGGGATTCAAACCTGCAAACACGTGATGACTGCTGCTGACCTAAGAGGCCTCCACTGAGAGACTCTTCAGTGGAGGTGAGCAGCAGATGTGAAGGACTGCATTCGCTGGTGGTGAGGGCACAAGTCTCAGTTGTCCTGTGACAGAGAGCAATTGATTGGGAAACCTTCTTGGAGAGTGGCCAAATGAGCTCAGAAATCAGAGTGGCTGTTGGCTCCATTTACCAGCATACAGGTGGGCCCAGAACAATGGAAGGTATGTGGAGACCTGAAGTACAAATGAGTCTGGTCTCTGTCAGAAGGTGCAGGATTGATAAGATTATCATGTACCTTGCCAAAAGCTATGGCTGGTTTGGTGGAATAAGTCAACACAAATCTGGACTTTCTCCACATGTTGTTTACCAGTGACAGCAGGCACAACCCTGGAAGCAAATTTTTTCTTTTTTTCTCTCTCTTGCTTTTATTTTTCAGAGAATAAGAAGTAGTAAAAAATTTTAAATGATACAGCATCTCATTGAATAAAATGATGGGCATTCAACAATGGTTGTTATATTGTATATTGTGTTCAACTTACTTGTTCAAATTACTGGATGTAAACATGCACAACTGCTTAAAAAATATAAAAAATTTAAAGTAGAGAGGAAAGAATAAGAAAAAAAATGAAGCATTAACTATTCCTTCCAAGACCAGGTTAAATCATAAATCAACAGTGAAATTATCCAAGCTATCATGTATGTATACATAGATATTCTCTCTCTCTCTCTCTTTCTCTCTCCTTCTCTCTCTTCTTTTCCCTCATCCAAGTTGTCCCTTCCATTTGAAAAATTTCTTTCCCTTTCACAGTATCTATTGTATCTTTCAGGTTTTATTTGCTCATGCAGGTCCATACACTAGTGAGACAATGTGCTCTTACACATGTGGGTCTGACTTAGGTCACTTATGAGTATGGTATCTGGTTTCACTCATTTACCATTAAAAGTCTCAAGTTTATCTTTTTATAGTTGTATACTACTCCACTCTATAAAAATACTAAATTGTTTATATAATTTTCAGTTGATGGGCATTTGGGTTATTTTCAAGATTTAGATTTAATAGATTCTGGTGCTATATACATCAGTACACATATGTTATTAATACGGTAAGATTTTTTCAGTTCTGGAAAAATACACAGAAGAGTAATAGCTGTGTTTAATGGGACCTTTGATCCTATTTTTTTTCTGTAATCTTCATACTGATTCCACAGTGGTTGTAACTCTCTATATTAATACCAACAGTGGAGAAGTGTTTCTTGTTTCCCACAGTAGTTCCAGCATTAGTTATTGGTAGATTACTTGATGATAGCCATTCTTTCTGAGTTGAGATGGAATCTCAATGTTCTTTTGACTTGCATTTTTCAAATGACAATGTTGAACATTATTTATTTGCCATTTGTACTGCTTCATCTGAGAATTATGTATTCATCTCAGATGACCATTTTTTGACTGGTTCTTTGTATTTTGGGGGTTTGAATTTTTATTATTATGTATATGTTCAGTATAGAAGTTCTTTTTTCTAAAGGACACTTGGCTATAATTTTTCCCAATATTTTTTTTCTCTTTTTAATCTATTGTTAATTGTTTTAGATGTGCAGAAAATTTTCAAAAAGATGAGATCCCTTTGGTTTTTGTTCAGAAACTACTTAACCCTAGGTCTTCAAGATTTCTAACTACTTTCTCCTCCAATAGATTTAATTTTTTTATCCATTTTGACTATAGTTTTGTGCATGGTGATAAACATAGATCTAAGTTTAACCTTTGGTATACGAAAAGCCAGTTTTGCCAGCACCATTTATTAAAGAGCCTGTCTTTTTTCCAGGGAACATGTTTGACTCCTTTGTCAAAGATAAAATGGCTGAGAGTTTTTGAAATTCTGTTTGCATTGTTAATCTGTTATGTTGATACTCAGATATGGTTTTTTGCCAGCACCATGCTGATTTTATACAGTACCTTTGTAGAATAATTTCAAGTCAGGGATTGTGATGCCTCCTGCCTTTCCTTTGTTACTCAGGATTGTTACTGCTATTCTGTGTCTCTTTGTGGTTCTATATGAACTTTAGAAATGCTTTCTCTAGGTCTGTGAGGTATACTAATGGTATTTTAATTGGTATTGCATTGAATCTGTATAACAATTTGGAGGTTATAGCTGTTTTCCAAATGTTGTTTCTTCCAATCCAGGAGCAAGAAATATCTCCATTTTCTGAAATCCTCTTCAGTCTCTTTTCTCAGAGCACAGTAATTTTCACTGTATATTTTTTGTACTTTCTTTGTAGATTGATTTTTGAAATATTTCATTTTGAGGGGTATTATTGTGAAAGGTATGGTGTTCCTAATTTCTCTGTTGGTGTATTCATTGTTTGTGTAAGCATATCTTCTTGATTGAGTGTTGATATTGTGTCTTACTATGTTATTTATTTTGATTATTAAATATACAAGTCTCTTAGTAGAGATTTTAGGGTCTTCTATGTAGACTATCATGTCATTCCAAATAAAAATTATTTTGCTTCTTCCTTTACAGTTGTTATTCCCCTTATTTCTCTCTTTTCAAATTGTTCTGGATAATATTTCCAGAATTATAGTAAACATGACTGTTGACAGTAGGCATGTTTGCCTTGTTCCTGATATTTTTTTGTGTAGATCTTGAGCTTGCCAGGCAGATGCTTAAGCCCCTGAGCTATATCCCCAGCCCTTATTGCAGATTTTAAACTGAAATCTTTCTGTTATTTTTTCCATTTTGTATGTTGGCTGTTAGTTTGTCACCAATTACTTTTATCAGGTTGAGATAAGGATCATCTTCACTTACTTTCTGTAGAGATTTTGTCATGAATGTGTTTAGAAATTTTTCAAAAGCTTTTTTCTGCATCAACTGAGTTGATCATGTGATTTTTTTTCTTTGCTTCTTTTGGTCTGGTGTATTCCATTTATTGCTTCACATATATTGAACCATCCCTGTACACTGGGATGAATCCCATTTGGTTATGATGAATAATCCTTTTGACAATTTTCTGCATTCTATGTACTAGTACTTTATTGAGCATTTTTCCATCTATATTCTTTAGGGAGTTTAACCTGCAGTTCTCTTTTTTGATTGGGACTTGCTCTGGTTTTGGTATCCTGATAATTCTTTCTTCTAAGAATGAGTTGGGGAGAATTGCTTCACATTCAATTTTATTGAAGTATTTGAGAAGAATTGGCATTAAGACTTGTCTAAATTCCTTGTAGAATGCAGCTTTGAATCCATGAGAACCTGAGCTTTTCGTTGTTTTTAAGTTTTTTATTGGGTTATTCACAATTTTTATGTCTTCTTGATTCAGCTTTAGTAGTTTGTATGTATCTAGTAATCCATCAATTTTTCTGTGCTTTTCATCCAGTAAGAGTAAGGACTTGGAAGTAAGTATTGATGATCTTCTGAATTTCTGTAGGGTGTCTAAGAACATTGTCCTTTTCATTCCATATTCAATAAATTTTAATTTTTGCTTTCCTTTTTTTAATGAGGTTCGCTAGGGGCTTATCAATTTTCTTTATTCTTTAAGTGAACCAACTCTTCAATTCATTAATTCTTTGTATTGTTTTATTCAACTCCATTTTATTAATTTCTGCTCTGATCTTTATAATTTCCTGCTTTCTTAAGGCTTTGGCCTTGACTTGGTCTTCTTTTTCTAGGAGATTTAGGTACAACCTAAGTTGGGCTTATTGTGTTTTCCTGTTGTGCAAATTCATTGCTATACATTTCCCTCTTAACACTGCTTTCATTGAGTCCCATAAATATCAATAAGTTATTTCTGCATTTTCATTTGATTATAGATATTGTTTAATTTATTCTTTAATTTCATTAGTGACCTAATGATTGTTCAAATGGTGTTATTTGATTTTCATGTATTTATGGAGCTTTTGTGATTTATCTTTTCTATAATTTCCTGTTTCATTGCACTATGATTAGATAATATGCATGGGATAATTTCAATTCCTTTGTATTGACACAAACATGCTCCATGTTCTAATATATTGTCTAGTTTGGAGAATGTCCAATTTGCAGCTCAAAAGAATTTGTATTCTGATGTTGTCATATGGAATACTCTATAAAGGTCTTCTAAGTTCATTTTATCACAAGTTTGGGTTAGTTCTGTTTTTCCTTTGCTCATGTTTGCCTACTTCATCTATGTCTTTAAGACAATAGTGTGTTAAAGTTCTCCATTACAATTGTTACTTCTCATTTGATTTTTCATGTCTGTTAAAATGTGTCTTTTATAGTTGGGTGCTCCTATATTAGGTGCATTTATATTTAAGATTGTTACTTCTTCCTTTTGAATTTTCCCCTAACAAGTGTATAGTGACAGTTTTAACCCCCCCTTTTTCTTTGACAATTCTTAGTTTGAAGTTTACACTCTCAGCAACAAGAATAGCTACCCCTGCTTTTTTCTAGGTTCCTGTCAAATGAAGAATTTTTTCTATCCTTTGACTTTCAGTCTATGAATTTCCTTTTGAGTTAAATATGTTTCTTGTGTGTAGCATATTGTTGGATTTTGTTTCTTGATCCACTCTACCAGTCTGCTTCTTTTGATTGGTGAATGGGGACCATTTACGTAGAAATTTATAACTGTCACATATTGGCTTATTTTTCTCACATTATTTTCCCACTGTAAGTTCCTTACTTTTCCCTTCTGTTTTATTGTTTGCCCTGTTTAGTGGTTTCTTTCTCTTCTTGTTCTTGAAGTTGTGGTCATATTTGTCTTTTTCTAGAATATCTGATACTGGTCTTTGTAGGATTTGTTTGATAGTCATGAATTTCTTCATTAGGGATTTGTCATAGAAGTATCTTATTTCTCCATTAATTCTAGTCATTAGTTTTTCAGGGTACATTAATCTGGGTTGGAAGTTTTTTTCTTTCAGGACCTGACATAATTCACTCCAAGTTCCCATTGCGTTGATGGTTTGTGTGGAGAATCTGCTGTTATTCTGATGTGCTTTCTATTATAGGTGATCTGTTTTTTTAATTGTTTTTAATATTTGGCTCTTCTGCTGAATTTCTAGGATCTTGATTATTATGTGTCTAGGCTTATTTTGATTATGGCTAGTTAGAGTGCTTATGCCTCACTGAACTATATAACAGCTTCTTTATCCATGCTTGGGAAATTTTCTGCCAGTACTCTGCAAGTAGTCTTTTTGTGCCATTTGTGTTGACTCCTGCCATTCTGTTGACACCTACACATCTTACATTATTTTTCTTTGTATCATCTTGATGCTGTCAAATTGTTATTTCATGATTCCTCATTATTAAGTGATCTTCCTTTCACATTCACTAAATATACTGCTGTCTTCAGGGTCTGAAAGTCTATTTTAAGTTTTGTTCAATAGATTTTGCAAGCTTTCAATGAAATTCTTAATTTTCTGGATATCTGTTTGAACCCTTTCCATGCATTCCAATTCTTTCTTGTATTGCTTTATTTAATATTTCCATCATTTTTCTATTCTCTATTGTTTTACTTATGTCCTCTCAAGATGTGCTGAGAAATACTTTCATGATTATTGTCATTTCATTTTTTTACCTGAGAGATTACATGAGATCCAATTTATTGTGCATTCTCATGGAGTAGTTTCTTTGGTTCAGATGCTGTCATTTTAGAAATTTCAGGTGTGTGACTTCTAAGCTCTATGTCCTTGTCTCCTGGAATTTTTCTGGATGGGCTGGAACTCTGAGATTGTCTTCTGCTCTACTGTTTTCACATTTTTTAATGCGATGAGCAGTCATGGTGAGGGAACATGGAATTAGTCAGCAAGTCTCTCATCTTTCTTTCTCTTCAGCTCCCATTTTGTTGGGGGTAGACTGACCAAGGCTCTTCTGTTCTGAGTTCATCATGTCTTAAACAACATTGAGGGGAGAGACCTGCAGCTGAGCAAGGCTCCTTGGACACTGGGTTGGGGACCTTGTTTTTGATTTTTGTTTATCTCTCTTTCATTGTTTGATCTTTTATTTTTATATATTTTAGTACAGAGACTACAGGGTCTCACTACACAGATCAGACTTGCAGTGATTTTCCTGTTTTCAGCCTCCCAAGCACTGAGATTACGGGTGCATCTTCCATCTTGTCATCTCAGTTGCCATCTCAGTGTGCCCTGGGGACAGGGCCAGAACAGCATTTAAGGGATTGAACTCCAGTCCCTGTGCCTGTCTAAACAGGCCCTGTAGTTAGCTATTTGGCTGGCCTTGATCTTGTTTTCAATATGAATATAAATTTGCTTCCTATCTACTCTGTGGTATTGGCTCTGTTCTTTCTTTCTCTTCATTCTCTCTTTCCTTCCAATCTTCTGAATCAGTTTCCAAAATTAGCATCACCCCCTTTGTCCTCCAGCCTTCCTTCCTATCTCTTCTTATTCTTCTACCTCTCTACTTTCTCTTAATCCATTTTAAATTTTAATCCCTGAGGGTAGCATTAACATATTAAGGATTTGTATGCTGCATCCAACTTTCTAGTTTGTTTTAGGTTTTGTTATATACTCACAAATATAGTTCAAGATAGAAAATTAATAGTTAGATCAGGTTGGCATTGTCTAGGCTGTTTTTTGGAGTTATTGTCATTGATGATCATAACAAAATAGCCAAAATTGTCATCATTATTTTAAAGAGATGCTCTTCCTGGGGTTGCAAGACTGAGATTGAAAAAGGGTGACAAAATGCTATGGTACAGTACCAAAGAAAGAGAAGCTGGGTCAAACAAACAGCAATTTCTCATCCCCCCCATAAATGAGGCGGTCAGATCTTGCAACAGACTCAGAGTCCAAAATCAAGGTTTACCTGGAATACACCTCAGAGAAGTAATCATTTCCTAAGGGTTCTAATTACTAGCCATAAAACAACTCAGTATATGCAATTTACAAGCATCAACACAGGAATTAAGCTAAGAAAAGAAGAAGACAAGGGATGAAAGTGGGGTAGCAAGATGTAACCCCAGATGTCCATTTTACCATAGACAAAACCAGGGGATAATGGATGGGACAATCTGAGTGCAGCTTACCAGGTCTCTCTGAACTGGTAGCAACAAAGCATTGAGTGAGGGTCTAGAAAAAACTCAAATCAGAAATATTTTCTCAGATAACCACACAGATGGTTACCACATGCTTAGTGAATCTAGAGCAGATACAGACCAAAATTAGAGAAACTTAAGAAAAATATAGAAGATACCAATGTTCAGTATGGAAAGAAATGGACTCTTTAAGGCAAATTCAAGCAAATATCACGGAGAATAAAAGCCCCATTGAAAATATCCACAGTAGATTAAGAAAGCATGAGGACAGGATCTCAAATGTAGAATATAGGCTTGCAGTTAGCAATCAAAAAAGAACATATTGCTCAAAAATAACAAAATACCATGAGAAATCAATCCAGTAGCTGTCACATAAGTCAAAGAATAATTTAATATTGAGTGGATTCAAAGAAAAAGGAGATAGTGCAAATGATATAAAACATTGTTCACAGACATCATAGCAGATAACTTTCTGAGTAGAATAAAAAATTTGACACACAGTAAGTGAGGCATACAGCACATCAATTAGCCACAATTTAAAAAAAATCTAGAGCTAAGCATATCATAGTAAAGATTCCAGAAATTCAACACAATAAGAGTCTTGAAACTGATGGGCAAGAGAAAATATTACCTCTAAAGGACTGCCCATCAGAATCACAGCTGGCTTCTCAGCACAAACCCTCAAGTAAAGGAGACCTGGGAGTGAATTATTTCAAGTTCCAAGGGAAAATACCCTTTAAACCACATTGATGTAACCTGCAAATCTATCTTTTAAAACTTAGGGAGAAATAAGAAACTTTCATTACAAAGTTCACCTTAAGAATTTATGATCACCAAAGAAGCACTCTAAATTAATTTGAAGGACATTCTAAAAGGATGTAACAAGGACTACAACTCAATGACGCTAAAAGAAAGAGTCAACCGTACAAGGCAATTGATTAAACAGAAGTCTGGGGGTGGGGGGGGGGGAGACAGGGGAAAGCCAAAAACAAGACCACAGCATGATAAGTGGATACATAGCAATTATAACCATCTATGCTAATGGATCACCAATAAAAAGTCACAAACTGGCAGAATGGATCAAGAAGAAAGAGCCAAGAATAACTGTATACAAGAGATATATTTAATTAAAATTTTCATAGATTGAAAGTAAAGGGATGTAAAAAAAATGACTCACACTAGAGGAACCCAAACAAACAAACAAACAAAAAAACAAAAAAAAAACAGGGGTAGGTATTCTATTTGCAGAAAAATTGAATTTCAAAGCAAGACTAACTATGAAAGACAAAAAGGTCGCTGCATCCTTATAAAGGGCAAAATCGAAGAGGAAGAGAGAATCCATAAATATATATGTAACAAATACCAGTGCACTCAACTATATAAAATAAATATTAAGAGGGTATGCACATAAGAATCAATCTAATGAGATGTAAAACTTATACATTGAAAACTACAGTATTCTGAACAAGAGAATGTAAGAAAATGGAAAAGTATCTCTTGCTCTTCTGTAGAAAGAACCGTTACAGTGAAAATTGCCATACTTCCAAAACTTATACAGATTTAATGTAATTCTGATCAAAATTCCAATAGCATATCTCACATTTTTATTTATTTTTTTCTTTTCAAAGTTTTATTGGTAAACATATAACAATGAGACAGTTTCAAATCAAATCGGAAGTACAGTTTCAACAAATAATACACTGCATATATTCTTCTTAGTGGTTAATTGCTGTACAAGATGCAGACT
>NW_004524606.1:16316470-16323099 GCF_000260255.1 Octodon degus
GTAGAACTCAGCTGTGAATTCATCAGGACCTTGGTTTTTCTTTATCAGTAAGGGCTTTTTTTGTTTGTTTGTTTGTTTTTTTTGTAAGGCTCTACAGGGTCTCACTATGTAGATCAGACTTGTAGTGATCTGCCTGTGTTCAGCCTCCCAAGTGCTGGGATTACAGATGTGCGCCACCATATCCAGTCTCAGCTGCCTCTCAGTGCACCCAGGGGTAGGGCCAGCACAGCATGCCAGGGATCAATCCTGGCCACTCCATCTGCCTAAGCAGACACTTTAATCCACCGAGATATTTGGTTGGTGTTTGTTTGTAAAATTAAATGGTGACATCTTATACTCTGAGTAACTAATTTAAAGATAACAATACACAATATATTAACTTTGTTACCCTCCTATTATCTTGTTTTGATTGTTGGAGGCTTTTTTCTCTTGAGAAGCTTGGGAAGCTTGAGAAGATGGAATTCAATATTGCCAGAATAGCTTGCATCTGAGAAAAAATCCCATAAAAAAGACCTATCTCCAGATAAGGAATCCTAACTATGTGTGCAGTATTTGATTCAACTCAAATCAATGGCTGTCACAAATATACAGAGTGAGAATTTTCTTTTAAAGTATAAAGCAACATCTAGGGGGCTAAATAACGAAACAGAGTTCTCATCACTACCTAAAAGATCTATCACTCAAGAAAAAAACATATGACAAAATATTTTCCTAGCAATAGCAGCCATCTTAATAAATATTAGCCAACCTTGAAACAGGACTGAACTGCCAGCAAATTCCTTCTAAAATAACTCCCAAGTTTCTTCAAAGAAAATGAGGAAGTGAAAATGTCCCAAATCACCAAGCACAGTAGAGCACAGAATACAAATTTCTAGTTAGCAAAGAAGTCAAGAACTATGATCACAACCAAAACAAAAACTTAAACATTCAAAGAAAAATTTATGTTGTAATTATTACATAATATTCACTATAAATATGTTAAATTATATATAAGAATATCCATTCGGAGTGAGGAATGAGATGAAGAATTCCAAGACAAAATGGAAAACATAAAAAAGAATTTAGTACAACCTCTAGAGTTAAAAGGCACAATGTCAAAAAATATTATTGCATGCACCTGAGAGAACCCTGAGAGAAAGACAGAAAGAAAAGATCAATGAACTTGAAGAGAGTGCAGCAGAAACTGTTCAAAGCACTTTTCCACAGGAAAACATTTTATTAAAACATCTTTTCAAAAAACAATGCTAGGAGAACTGACTTTCATAAACCAAAACTGAATGTAAACCTTGACTTTGCACCTTTCATGAACATTATCTAAAAACAGATATGAAACCACGTGTAAATTATAAATGCAAAACTCTTAGAAATAATGGGAGAAAATATAGTTGACCTTGACTTGCTGAATAAGATTTAGATAAAACACTGCAAACCCAGCTCATACAGAAACTATTCAGTTGTTACACTTCTAAAATTTGGCTTTGAAAACATATGCTAAGAGAATCAAAAGATAAAATATTAGGAAATAATCTTGGTGAGACATGTGTCTGTAAATGACTGATACACAAATTATACAGTGAAGTCTTAATATCCAAAAGTAGAAGTAAATAATAGTGTTAAAGAATTATCAAAATATCCGGACAGGCATCTAACAAAAGAGAAACTTAAAATATCTGGACAGGCATCTAACAAAAGAGAAACTGATAGCAAATAAATATTAAAAGATGCTGGGTGTATCACGCCTTTAGGAAACAACAAATTAAAAACCCCATGAGACAGTATGTCATACCCATTTCAGTAGCTAAAATTCAAAGCTCTGACAACATAAATTTCTGACAAGGATTGAGAACAATTGAACCTCTCATTTATACCTGATTAAAGAGTAAAATACCACAGTAAAATGAAAGACAGTTTGGTAGTTTCTAAACAAACTAAAGACACTTGTTTCAAAAGATTTATCCAAAAAAAAAAAAAAAAAAAGATTTATCCATTTTGATTTTTGGTATTTTAACTAATGTGCTTAAACTTGGATTCACCCAAAAATTTTGTACTCACTAATATTTATAAAAGTTGTAATCACAGCTTCCATAATTGGAAGCATTCATGAAGGTGCTTCTGGGTAAGTGAGTAGATAAAAAGGCTGATACACCTTAACATTGAAATCTTATTTAGTAATAAAAAGAATTAGCATTAAGGTAAAAAAGATAAGAAAGGATCTTAAATGTATATTGCTATATGAAAGATTTAAGTTTAAAAATTCAAGAAAGCTATAAAATGTATAATTATAGTCTTAGGACATTCTGAAAACGATACAGCTCTGGATACGAGAAAGATCAATGCTTTTCAAGAGAGGAGGAGGGCCGGCCTGATAGATCAGGGGACTGAAGTGCCTGCTTAGACAGACGCAGCAGTGCAGTGCAGTGCCTGTCCCATCCCCGGGGTGCTTTGAGACAGGGATTGAGGCTGAGTGTGCTGGCACTCGCCTATAATCCCAGCACTTGTGAGGCTGGAAACAGGAGGATCACTACCCGTCCAATCTACGTAGTGAGAGCCTGTATATCCTGTATAATCTGTACTAAATGTAAAGAGAGAGAGAGAGAGAGAGAGAGAGAGAGAGAGAGAGAGAGAGAGAAAATGACTCGAAGGGCCAAGGAGATAGCTCAGTAGAATAAGTGCCTGCATGGCAGTGCAGGGTCCTGCGTTCAATCCCCAGTAGCGAAAAAAAAAAAAAAAAAAAAAAAAAAGTGGAGGAGTAGTGAAACGAGAAAGAGAGAATAAACAGGTGGTGCACAGTGTGCTCGGGGCAGGGAAACTCTACTGTACTATACTGCAAGGGTGGATGCACTTCATGTACATTTGTCAAAACACATAAAAAAACTCAACACCAAGGGAAGATTCTCATGTAAACCATGCACTTTATTACAGTCTATCAATATTGGTTTTCGACAGTAAAAATATACCACACTAAAACGAGTTAATAAGAAAAATTGTGGGTGCATATTGTGAAGAGGGTAACATGGTAAATCTATTTTCCAAAAACTTTTGTAAGTATAAGAGTATTCTAAAAAGAAAGTTCATTATTTTTCTTAAAAGGATTTCAGAACTTTTGAGCTGTAAGACAGTATCACAAAATTTAATATACATGAAAAGGAGTGGAGAAAAAAAGGAAAAAGGTGAATAAAGTGGGAAGAAATATTTATTAAGTAGCTATAAAGCTACTTAATACCTTAAAATTTTCCATAATTGAAGAATGTCATCAACATGAACTAAAAATCACAGAAAACAGTAGGCAGAATAATAGCAAGAACACTATACATAGGCATATTACAGCCAACTATATAAGAATGAAGTTAAAATATAAATAATTAAAAGAATCCAACAGGAAAAACAACAAAACAATGAACACTTACAGAATATCAAGATAGTTTGTAAGGGCCAGCCAAAGAGCTCAGCAGATTAAAGTGCCTGCAAACAGGCTCAGCAGCCCAGGATTCATCCCCCAGGCTGCTGTGCCAGCCCTGCCCCCAGGGCACACTGAGAAGGCATTTGAGACTGGGTATGTTGGGGCACACCTGTAATCCCACATCTTGGGAGGCTGTAAACTGGCAGATCATAAGTCCAATCTAGTATTGAGACCCTGACCATCCTGTAGACCCTTCCCTAAAAAATACAAAAAAAAAAAAAAAAAAAAAAAAAAAAAAAAAAAAAAAAAAAAAGCTTGTAAAAACCTTGATATACATTACTCTTAAAATGTGAAAAATCTTACCCAGTGTTCATCCCAGAGTTCTAAATCCAAAGGGGTGTAGGGCACTCCAGGAATAAAAGCATAGAAAGATGTCCAGAGAAACAAGATTTGTCCAAAATGGCTCACATACACTCATTTTGTTTTTCTGAATGAAAGTCATTCAACATCTCTTTAGGAAGATAAATTGTTAAATATAAGACTGTAGAAGCCTATTGTCTACTTAAACAAATAAAAATAGATTGTTGGTTTAAAAACATGCATATAAATAAAATATTTGACAAAAAGAGTCTTTCTTAAAAGCTAACAGAACAGATAAAATGAAATTAAAAAAAAAATTCAATCCAAAACAAAATAGGAATGAAAGTAACAAAGAAAATCTTGGGTCAAATAAAATGCAAATAATAAGATGCAGTATTGAGTTAACCAGATACATAATCATATTTAATATGAAGATTACATTTAAAATCAAAGACAAAAATTGTCTAACTGAATATTAAAGAGAAATTTGCAAAGAAACACTGTTGAAAGGACAGTGCATTGTTGAAGGGACATGAAACACTGATAATTGAAAACTGTAGTGAATGTTTAAATTTTAACAATATATTTTGGTGAAAGACACATGGCCAATATCTTCTTCAAAATACTGGTTCTCACTTAGAACCCAGTTATTCCATCATTCTTGCCACTTTCTGAAAGTTTGTAACTGAAGTTTGTGACACAAATTCTGTGAATGCTGTCACTGAGTGTCTTTAGATAGAAAAGCAAGCTTGTACAAGCTCACCACTCTAGTAGTAAGCAAGTGGTTACAAGCTCACCACTCTAGTAGTCAGCTCTGGACTGCTTTGTATCTGGCCCTTTCCCCAAATCAAAATTACCATGAATAATGAATGTTTTGAATGAACGGAAGGCACAAACACAGGCAGGACAGCACAATTTATGATACTCACGAGTAATGACTTTCAGAACTGCTTCAGAAAGTGACAAAAGTCAAAGGATAAATATGTTCAAAGTGAGGAAAATTTTGAGGGAGATTAATGACAATGTGTATTTACAAGTTTTATATAAACACATACAATACCTTTTAATCACACCTAAAATCTTCCACTTCTGAAGCCCAGCTAAAGATTCTGACTCAGCAAACAGTAGAAGCAAAATCCAATTCCTCAGGATGAAGGGCAGGAAACACTTCCACACATGATTTGGTTTTGCAGTCACAGAAGTGTGGGCATGAACTTTGAGAGAGCTGCTGTCAGAACCCTGCACATTCTGAATGGGCTTCCTCAGGGCTACTTAGCAACAACATTTCACTATCCCTGGGCAAAATCAGGTAGGTTCAAGAAAGTGTCGTGTTCTAGTAGTTCTGAATTTAATAAATGTTCTTCAAACTGCTGGAATGCTTTCTCCAAATTTGAAACTCTTTTTTCTGTTTATGCAAGCCATTTTGAGAAAGTTTTAATAAGGCGTTTAAACATCTTTTTGAAAGTACGTGTCTCTTTAATAATTGGAAAGAAGCCATTACATTTTTTTTAATCAACATCTCAAGTGCAGAGCTACATAATGAAGTTAAACAAGTAATATGTTCTTCCTTTAAGATGACTTCTTTACATCTCAATTAAAATTTCTTTTCACTCTCTGAGAAGAAGTTTTAGGAGTTTTCTGTAATTGCTTATGTTGGATTTTCCTGTACTTTATGTTTACAAAATCTTGCCCTACAATTAAAATAATGTAAATTACATTTGTAGCTTCACTTACAACATTTTTCTTTCAATAAGAAGCATGTATTAATTTTCTCCAGAGCACTTAGAAATACTAGCCATGATGGTAAATGCCTCATTTTTCAAACACCAAAAGGATGCATGCTACAAATGAAGGACAATATTGGAGAATTTATGCTATTATTATGTAACTCAGTTTTATTAATATATTTCCTGAAATAACCATTAATTTTAAATATATCAGAAAGAAGTATATAGCATACTATGTTAGAAAATACTCGATTGGAGATGCCCTGATGTGGCTTTCTGTTCAGAGTGCGTCCCTAACGACTGGATGACACTGTACAACTCCACCCTATGTGAAGTTAAGACTGTAATGTGTGGTCACTGTGATATTTCAGTGGTCTAGAGTACATGCATAGGACAACTTAAGCTTGTGCAGGAACCACGGTTCAATTCGGCACCACATGCCATGCCAGCCCTGTCCCCAGGTAGTACTGACCTGGCCACACACACACACACACACACACACACACAAGACTTTGTAATATCTCTGCTTTCTTTCACATCTAATAATCCTTATGCATAACAAAGGTTTTTATTCTAACCATACTTTTGCCTTATGCAACATTTAATCCCTCTGTCTTTTGCGAGTGTCTAGCCGTCTAAGGACAGATTTTCAAAATTAAATTTGCAGTAATAATTTCCTGCAGATTTGTATTACAGAACAAATAGAAATTGGGCCCCATTCCTGTAGCTGCAATTTTTAAGGTACAATATTGTATACAGTTGCATGAATTTTTAATGATTATATCTGCCACCCTGGTTAGTGGGCACAGATAAAAGATGCTTAACATTGAAAATTTTATTTTTTAAAAAAATGTAATTTCTATTATCTAGTCAAAAACCTATATCATGTGAATGACCACAGAAAGATTGCACTGATTTCTTACATATTTCCATAATCAATATATTAAGGAGCAGAAACAAAGCTAGGACAAGGGTCATATATTAAGCGTGAGCACAGATGGTAAAGGCTTCCAATTTTGGGCCAGTTGAAAGTGTTAATAAATGAATCACGAAAAGAATATTCAAGAAAACTTTGTTTTGGATATCCTAGCCTCTGAAGCATTCCCATTGATTTGTTCTGAAGGCAAATGTGTGTGTATATA
>NW_004524606.1:16323199-16326150 GCF_000260255.1 Octodon degus
TCGACGCTCTTGATTCATGCTTTTGAGCTGAGCTAGTGTCCTCTGCACTTGTTCTGGGTGGGCACTGGGTTGCTTCCATATGTTTCTGCATTTGATTTTTTAGTGCAGATGTTATTAATTCAGGGATTTCTTTTTTTATTTCCAATCCGAGGTCCTCTATATCTTTCTGCAACTGTTTCTTTATTTTGGAAGCCGTTGATTCACTGCTTCCAGCTGTGTGATTTCCAATTTTTTCTGTGTTAGTGTCCTCTGCACTTCTTATGTGTGGGCTTGAGTTCTGAGGTTGCATTTTGTTCCTTCTCGTCATTTTATGTAGCACTGTCCTCTGCCCTTGGTTGTAGATCTTTGCTGTAGTTATAACCTTCACACGTACTGAAGTTAAGGTGGAGCTCTACAGAGTTTGGACTTATCCAGCTGAGTCTGGCTTAGGTCTGGCTGCTGTGCTCAGCTCCTTCCCGCTGCGGACCAGGGCTAGGCCTGGGTCTGGGCATTCCCGGAACTCGGCAGAAATTCCTACTGGGCAGGAGGGCTGAGGCAAGTACGGCGCAGGGGTGGGGGGCAGCCAGACGGGGTGGGAGAGGGTCCGGCCCACGCTGCGACTGGTCTGGGACTGGTCCCGCTGGTGCAGGGTAGCAGGAAGCTCTCCACACACTCACCGGACCTGGGCTAGGACTGGGTCTGGGGGTTCCGGGAAGTTGGCAGAAATTCCTACACGGCAGGAGGGGTGGGGAGGTAAGGCAGAGTGGTGGGGGGCAGCCCGAGGGGGTGGGAGAGGGTCCGGCCCATGCTGTACCTGGGCTGGGACTGGTCCCACCAGCACAGGGTAGCAGGAAGCTCTCCACACACTCACCGGACCTGGGTATGACTGGGTCTCTAGTATATCTCACATTTAGAGAATGCCACTGCAAAATTTATTTGGAACCAAAAGAGGTTTAGACTAGCAAAGGAAATTTTAGGCAACAAAGGCAAGGCAGGTAGCATCTAAATGTCTGCCTTAAAATTACACTAGAAAGTTACTGTGACAAAAACATCATAGTACTTATGAAAAAAATAGACTGGAAGATCAATGGAAAATATTAGAAGATGCAGAAATAACTCCTGATATACTTGCCCACTTTATCTTTGACAAAAATGCCAAATACATTCATAGGAAGAAAGACTCTTTAAATGATGCTGGAAAAACTGTCTCTGAATACGCCAAATATTAACACTGAGGGCCAGCCAAATAGCTCAGTGGATTAAAGCACCTGCAAGCAGGTGCTGGGGCCAGGGGTTTGATCCCTGTCCTGATGTGCTGGCCCTGCCCCCAGGGCATGCTGAGATTGTAATTAAGATTTGACATGGTGATGCACACCTATAATTCTAGCTCTTGGGAAGCTGTAAACAGGCAGATCACTATGAGTCAGATCTAGTAGTGAGACCTTGAACATCCTGTAGACCCTTCCCTAAAAAATAAAAAAAAAGCAAAAAACAAATATTAACATGGGATCCGTAAATTTTACCATGTAATAAACTAAATTAACAAAGTTTATAAATATTAAAACAGAAACACTAACTCTGCTGGAAGAAGGAATAAGGAATAAGGGAAACTCTTGAAGGTATTGCTATAGTCAAAGCCTTTGTGAATAAAACCCAGATCCCACAGGAACTATCACAAATAAACAACAATGGTGATCTCATCTTGTCTACAAGCTTTTACACAAGAAGAAAAACCACCAATAGAGTGAAGATGCAATCCAAAATGTGGGAAGAATATTTGTCAGCTCTTCCTCAAGCAAAGATTACTATGGACAGCATATAAAGAACTCAAAGAAAAATAAAATCAGGCCTCCAAAATCTAAAGACCCAATCCAAATTGGGAATCTGAGATGAATTCCTACTATTTAGATGAAGAAATAAAAACAACAAATAAATATATGAAAAAGTTCAATATCACTGGTCATTTGAGAAATTTTTCAAATTAAAACAATACAGAGATTTCATCTCACTCTGGAAAGAATGGCTATTATCAAGAAATCAATCAACAATAAATGCTACAGGAACTGTGGGGCGGGGGACTTTCCCCCTGTTGGTGGCAGTATATAGTGGTGCAATAAGTGTGGAAATTTCTTCATTAACTAGGATTGGAAGTCCTATTTGACTCAGCTATTCTGCTTCTGGGAATTTGTACTGAAGAATTAAAAACATCGTACCACTGAAATATGTGTGCACACCCTTTATAATACCTAAAGATTGGAAAAAACCCAAATTCCCATCAACAGAGGAATGAATAGATAACTTGTGATCTTTTACACAATAGAGTACTGTTCAGTCACAGAGAAGGATGAACTGGAGAGTTTTATAAGTAAATGGATACAACTGGAAACCATACTCATAAGAAAAATAAACCAGACACACGAGTGTCAATATCATATTGTCTCCCTTGTGTGAGAAGCTGAAAAATTAAGTATAATATAAAAGTACAATAGATACTGTGAACTGGGAAGAAAGTTCAAAAAGAAAGAAGAATTGGGATGGGAAGGAAGAAAAAAGGAAGGGAAGAATAGACACAGAGCGCAGGCCCGGCGAGTCAGTGAGACCACCCAGGGCCCACGGATCTTTCTTTAATCCAGAGTACAGGCCCAGAGAGGAATCCTTCAGCAGAACTCCCTGCAAAGAGGCTAGAGGCAAGACCCACCCAGCTGATTCATTAGCAGAACATCTAGCCAGAGAGACACAAAGGGTTCAACTCTAATGGCTGCAGCAGAAAGAAGTGGAGCACAGCAAACAAATCCAAACAACACCCACCTGGAGGAATCTGAACTTCGTAGAAGTGGAGCACAGCAACCTGTTCCAAACAACACCCACATGGAGGAATCTGAACTTTGTAGATCCAGACCTGGTGCTAAGGTAATAACTATCTAAGCTCTACACCAAAGGTCAGAAGACAGGGGTATACAAAATGACAAAGA
>NW_004524606.1:16335274-16339918 GCF_000260255.1 Octodon degus
TTCAAAGATATCCATTTTATTTTTATCTATTTTAGTAATAATTAGAGTCTATGAAAAGTTATTAAAGAGAAATTCAGGAGATTGAAAACTCTAATGAAATTATGGCAAGAAACAGGGAACAGTGTGAAGAAAAAAATGTCAAAACTAGAAGATGGAACGGAGGTCAGTGACCGCTTATCCAAATATAGCATAAAACAAGAGGAGATAGAAAATAGATCCAAAAAGGCATATAAAAACTACTCACAAAATAAAATAGTATTCGAAGGGCTGGCTAGATAGTTCAGCAGACTAAAGCACCTGCTTAGGTAGAAGCGGCCTCTGGGGTTTGATCCCTGGCATGCCATGTCGGCCCCACTCCAGGGGCGTGCTGAGATGGCACTTGAGCCTGGGCATGGTGAATGTGCCTGTAATCCCAGCACTTGGGAAGCTGAGAACAGGAGAATCACTATGAGTCCTATCTAAGTAGTGAGACCTTGTAGACCCTGTACTAAAAACATTTTAAAAAAATAGTATTTGAAAATTCATCCAAATACAAGGAATGAACACACAGATAAATGATGCGTAGGAAAATCCAAATAGCTGCAGTCAGAAAAGAACTTCCCCTTAATATAGAATTGTTAAAATTCTAGAGGTGTAATACAAGGACTGTCTTGATTACTCTCACTTATTGCTGGGATAAAATACCTGACACACAAAATTAAGGAGAGGCAGTTTTATTTAGCTCATGGTTAGTAGAGGTTTCAGTCCATACCCAGCTAGCACCAATGCAGAATACCACATGGAAGAGGGCAACCGTTCATGGCAATAGAGAACAACAAAGCGCAAATGGAGGAAAAGCAGCTGTAGCTTCTAGCAAGCCTCTCGCTTCCTTCTACACTGACTGCAAGGACCAGTGATGCTCCAAGGAAGTGGAACACTCTACCTTTCCTCAATTCCCTTTTATATCATTTAAGTGCTAAGCCACTCTATGGTGGCCCTTCCACACCCCAGGGAGAGGCTTCCATTCCCTAGGGAGGGCTCTCTATGCCCTAAGGACAAGCCTCCATGCCCTAAAGTGTAGAATTGCTGATCCAATTTAGTTCAGCTTTTCAGTTCTCAAGTTGACACAATGCATCAACCCCTACAAGAACTGAATTTTAAAAGATGTTAGAGAAAATCCACAAAACATTAATAATGGTAAAGGTAAACTCATTAGAATTATAGAGGTCTCAACACAACTCTTGAATACCAGTGGAACATGGAGTAGCTTTTCAATTGCAAACGATAGACAAATTCTAACCCAGATTGAAATATTTTACAAAATTGTCATTGAAAATTGATGGAACACTAATGTATTTACAGGACAAATTGTAGTTTAAGAAATTCATGCCCACTAAACTAGTGTTCTAAAAACTTCTCAAGGCTATTCTTTAAAAGAGACAATGACATCAACAATGCAAAATGTCCACTGTAATGAATACACCAAGCAGTGTGGGTCATTAAGCAGAAGAAAAATAATAGTATGGAATAAGCTACAGGAAAAGAATACAATTACAGAACTAAGTCAATAATATATTTCAATACTCACTCTTAATGTGAATGGCCTCAACTGCTCAATCAAAAGATTCATTGGAAGAAAAGATCAAAAATAAAATCCAAAAGAATGCCTAGCAGAAAAAAATATTTAATTGAAAAGAATATTCAGAGACTATAAACAAAGTATGAGGGAAAAAAGTCCATGCAAGGAGAACATAAGAACAAGGAGTACCATTTTTTCAAACAAAGTGTACTTCAAGCCAAAACCAATGAGAAAAGACAAAGGAAGTCACTTTCTATTGGTTATAGTAGCAAATTTTTAGAAAATGATAAAAATCACTAGTCCATTAAGCATGCTTAAGTAAATGTAAAAATATCAAATTATCCTATTCATATTACTAGATCACACTGCAATGAAATGAGAAAACAATTGCAAAAAGCTATTGAAATCAAGCAATTATCCCTCAAATAATCAATGGGCCACAAAATAGATTAGTTCCTAGAATTAAATAATAATTTCCACATAACATACTAGAACATATGGACACAATGAAAGAAATCCTAAGCTTAGCGGTCTGAATGTCTACAACAGAAAAACAGAACATACCCCCAAAATATTCTAATGATCCACAGGGAAAAAAAAGAACAATTAAAATACAAAGCTAATACAAGGAAGGAAGTTTCAAGTATTAGCAAAAATTAAAGGAAATATAAATAAATAAATAGCAAGACATATAAACAATGATTTGAAGAGATGGTTCTTTAAATAAAATAGATAAACCTAATCTAACCAGAAAAGAAGGGCAAGACCCTGATTTATCTTGATCTTAACTATCCAGCAAAAAAGTATAAAAACAAGGTATATAAAGTAAAGCCATATTAATATGCTGAGCTGTAAAAGGCTCTAGTCAACAACTTCTGCAGACAACCCACTGCTATTGTGGACACTGGGCTGTATTGGATTATTTTGCTGAATTCAAATACCTATAGTATTTAGATGCCAATAGAATACCCATCTCTGACAGGACTGAACTGGAGAGGGGGATACAGAAGGACCATTTTGTATTTGTATATACAGAATAGTTAGGATAGATATGCAGCTGATTTCACTTGGTTCAGGGAGAGGAAGAATTTGTAGTAGCAGTGTTTGGACGGGATGTCTTGGCTGCTTGTGCTATGGATGACTGCTGAGAAGATAAAAATGTGCAGTACATTAATTATTGAAAATGTCCTATTAATCAGCTTGGAAAGTGCCTCATTGATATTTGTTTCTCAATAAAAAAAATCTAAAAAAAAAGGCAAGACCCAACTCAATGCCATTAAAAATGAAAAAGTTGAAGTCACAATACAACACACACCACTGAAACCCAGAAGAATATTTGTAAGTAGTTTGAAAACCTGTACTTCAATAAATTGGAGAATCTAGAAGACCTAGATTCCTAAATACATATGAATTACAAAAATGAAACCAATAAGACATAAAAGCAGAGAATAATCCAAAATTAATATATTCCCATTAGTTGATTCATACTGCAATTTCTGACACATTTGGTTTTCTAATCAGAAATCCTTCCTTATCCCTATGACTTCAAGGGTTTCACTATTTTATGTTCCAGAAATGCAGCATTTCAACTTTAACACTTAGAACATAAAACCATTTTGATTCAGTTTAGTATATGGTGAGAGCTATGGGTGTAGATGCAATCTTCTGCAGAATAGCCAGTTTTCCTGATGTCTGTTTAAAAGGATTACTTTCTTTCAGCTAGTTTGGATTTTTTGTCAAACATCATATGGCTGAATGTACCTGGGATTGATTCTGCATCCTTCCTTTTGTTCCAATGATCTACATGTCTATTTTTGTGACAGTACATTTTGTTTTTATCACTGTTCCTTTATTATATAGCTTGAATTCTTGGATTGTGATGACTCCTGTTTCATATATATATATATATATATATATATCCATTTAAATAAAAATATATATTTATATTTATATGTAAATATAAATAAATAGTGTATATCTATATATTATTGTTAATTTATCATCTCTATCATGGTATGACAAGAAGCTATGGTTCACTGCTGCTGCCCAGCTTCAAAAGAGAGTATCTTACTTTATAATTGTAGCCTGGGAAAAGATCAAAATGTAAAATCCAAAGTATGGTTTATGGTGAGTGTATATTGCTTTCACAACTTCCTAATATTGTAAATTTATTAAGATGAATCATTATAAGTCAGGTACCATCTGCAACAGAACCTGTGGCTTTGGGGATTTGTAGTATTGCTCCATAAGATTTAAAGGCACTCAATAGAGTTTTTAAGAGAGTGGTATTAAAAACACATTGCTTGTTTGTTCTAAAAGAGAAGAAGAGCATCTTGACTATGCTCTTTTGTGTGTGTGTGTGTGTGTGTGTGTGTGTGTGTGTGTGTCTGTGTGTCTGTGTGTGTGTGTTTGTGCAGGGTCTCACTACGCAGCCCAGACTTGTAGTCATTCTCCTGACTTCTGCCTCGCTAGTACTAGGATTACAGGTGTGTTCCATCACACCTGGACTCCATCACCTGCTCAGTGTGCCTTTGGGGCAGGGCCAGAGTGGCATGCAAAGCCAGGGATCGAACCCTGGCCCCTGTGCTTACCCTAAGCAAGCGCTTATTTCACTGAGCTATACTGCCAGCCCTGACTATGTATGCTCTTTTATTGATACCATGAACTTAACTTTTTATAGGAAGAGGAATGTAGAGAAATATATTTTTCTGTGAAATGGGCCATTTCATATACAAAAGGTATGATTATTGATAGGGTTGAATTAAGAGTATTGATAATAATGAACCAAAGAATTACCCTTTTTTAAAAGATGTATTTGTTACAAGGTCTTACTATGTATCTCAGATTCATAGTGATGCTCCTGTTTTCAGCCTCCCAAGCCCTGGGATTACACACATGCACCACCACACCAGGTCTTGGTGGCTAGCTTAGTGCACTCGAGGGTGTGGCTGGCGCAGGCGGGGATCAAATCCTGATCCCTGTGCTTGCCAAGCAGGCGCTTAGTCCACTTAGTTATCTCACTAGCCCTTAAAGAATTACTCTTAAGGAGTATAAGTGGACCACAGTAAAAAAAAAAAAAAAAAAAA
>NW_004524606.1:16340018-16344202 GCF_000260255.1 Octodon degus
AAACATTTTATTTAGTGGAGGAAATGAGACTAGTAAAGCATATATGGCTATGATTTTCATGATTTTCTCATTATTTCCTATTTTGAACAAAGGTATCTTTTGGGTTATTTTACCTCTATTTTGCCTTTGGTTTGGGGATGTATGCAGTCATATAATTTGTCATATAAGTTCAATACTCTCTTTCAAGTTCAGAAAAGATCCCAACCAGAATTATCTGTACTCTACAAACTTTGTCAACATCTGGACTGGGTGCAGACCAAAAGATCCACAACAATGATTCCCATGCTGCAGTTGAAAGAAAGTTTTGGACATCATTATAATAAAATGCCGTATTTTATAATTGAAATTAATATCAATAATTTGTGTCCAGACAACACATTATGTAAAATTAACAAATTTAATCAAAATTCCTTGCATCTGTATATGTACATCACTTTGCCAAAAGACTTTTCTATTCTCTCCAAAAAGAGATATTTACTCTTTATCACTTTGAATCAAGATTGCCTTATGACTTGCTGTGACATACAAAATGTAAAAGAAGTCAGAGAGTCATGAGGGGCCTCTTTGAGAAGCCAAATCAAGAAATTTTAAACAATGTCTCTCATATGGAACACCAGAAATGAAAAGCAATGACTTCTGGCTAACTGTACTGTGAGAAGAATTGATAGAAGAATCCAACCAAATTACAGACATACAGAATCTGAACAAATAAAGTATTGTTTAAAGTTCTTAAGTTTGGGCATGGATTTTATATAGAGTAATAAGTAATAGGTACAAGTACAGCCAATATATCCTTTATCAAGAAAAGAGAAGAAATTTTCAAGAGATTTTATATGAGAAAATGTATTAACAAAATATCCTGACTATATGAAATTCTCTTTGAACTCAGAAAAAAAGAGGTGCAAGAAAGTTGAAGAGAGTCCAAGATAATGTGAATGTATGTGAAAAGTACTGACTTATTGAACAATGATAACAATATACTTTAGTGTGTTAGATATCCAGGACAAAAGCAGGTACCTGCAAGGCTTACAGGAATGAAGGAGCACAAAGATATTTAAAAACTATAATACTAACGGCTATAGGTTCGTAGAGGGATACATGGGCTTAACATGATCAAGTGTCCTAATTGTTAAAGAATCGATAACAGGAAGCACAAAATTTCAGGTAAGCACTTATTCCACTGAACTATCTCCGCAGCCAAGGAAGCACAAAATTTCATGTACTGTATCAAGTATACATTTTTAATTTCTAGGGTGACTTCTAAAACAATAAGTGTGGTAAAGTACCACACTAACAGAGGGAGAAATTGAAAAGAAAATGAGAAAAATGCAGTAGAAAAGGTAAATAATGCTATAAGTGGTTATAAGCATATCAGTGATTTTATTTGTACCAGTGGAAAAATATTGTTATACTTAAAAGAGGAATGCTGTTAAACTGGATTAAAATACAATGAAACCCAATTATTAATTAATTAAATCAAACACACCTTAAATATGAGAATGCAAAATGATTGTTAACCACCAAGAGAGAGTTATCTCCAGGGAGGAGAAGATTAGTAATCAGAAGGGTCTAAGGAACTTTCAGAGGATGAACAGTATTCCATTTCCTGACAAATTTACTAGCTGCACACACGTTTAATTTGTAATAATTTTGTGCTCTGAGGTTATATGTACACACTTTCCTAAATGTGTTTATTTCACAAATTGAATAACTATGCAAGACAAATCTCACTAAGGTCATCTAAAGTTCAACTGATGATGGCCTAAATGTTTATTATGCTTTGTATTTCATATTTTAAACAATATAAAGAAATGAATCAATAATATCTGATCTGGAAAAGCCATTATAATCCTTCTTTAGAAGAATCAATTAACAAAGAAAACTAAGACTTTTCTGATGTTCAGTGAAAGGATAATAAAAAAGTATACTTGTTCTAACAAATATTAAAGAGCATGTTAATAAGAATAATGGTATTTTATAGCTATAATACGAAGAATATATATGCTCTACACATACCTTATTTAATTATACTATATTTTATCAAATAATAAATTAGCATTTTAGATTTGTTGAAAAACAAATTTGCTAAAGAACAGAATATGTATGACTTGACATTGTTTTTATTTTAGCAGTAAATGCCTCCTTACCTCACTCTCCACCTCCTCCTCCTTCCCTGCTGCTGCTGCTGCCCCACTTTGCTCTCCTGGCACTCTCAGGAGAGCAATTAGACCCCAACTTGTTAGAGAGACTCTTGTAAGTTAGGCATCTTTGTATTGCATACTGATTTTTCCAAACAGGATCTTTGAGTAAAATGTCTCCAGCTAAGTGCTATATTTTGAAGTTATTCTGTTTAGTATCTTAATTATGTTCTTTTCAATTAGCACTTTTCCAACAACATCTGAAAAACACCATTATTTCATTTACAAAAGTACAATCACCAATAGGTGAACTGCTTTACACAGTCATATTGGTAAAATTAGCTAAACGTCTAGTAAACAATATTTATAAAAAGCTTCATATGCTAAGGAAATCAAAGCTAGAAGAATAAAAGAGAAATATTGTTAAAATAAATACATAAATATTATCCAAGAAAATTCAGGTGGATACATATGTTTGCTTCAAATGACAATAGTGTCTTTTAGATATAAAATGAAAAAGTTTTTAGAAAAGGTCTGAAGATATTTTTCATATGCTATACTCTTGTTTTTAGTATATACTCATTGTTGAGCAACTATTACTATAATCAACTTCAGAATATTTACACCATCCCAATATAAGTTCTTCTTTCTTTCTTTCTTTCTTTCTTTCTTTCTTTCTTTCTTTCTTTCTTTCTTTCTTTCTTTCTTTCTTTCTTTCTTTCTTTTTCTTTCCTGTAATGTATTTGGTTGTTACAGGGTCTCACTATGCAGTTCGGACTCATGGTGATCCTCTTCCTTTCAGCCTCCTCAGCGCTGGGATTACAGGCATGCAGCAATATGCCCAGACTCTGTGGCTGGCTTAGTCCACTTTAGGGGCAGGGCAGGCACAGCATGTGGTGCCAGGGATTGAACTCAGTTTCCTGCGCTTGCCTAAGCTTGCCTAAGCAAGTGCTTCAATCTGCTGAGCTATCTTGCCAACCAGGTTCTACACACTTTAATTGACATTCTCCTGTCTGTCTATTGTATTACGCTTTGCCCTAAGCAATTACTAATCTATTTTATATCTCTATAAATTTTCTGAGTATTTTATTTGTATAGAATCATGTCAGAAGGGATCCTTTGAACAGTTTATTCTATGTTATATCATGTGTCATTAATTCATAGCAAACAATTTCAACTTTATAAATATTCCACATTTGAGTAACATGTTGACAACTTGACGAATATTTGGTTTTCTGTTTAAAATATTCTCATTCTCTTAACACTCTTTATATTGTTGCCAGCATTTCTTTTACTTTTTAAATTATTTTTCCTTTAGTTCATTATAATAGTTATTAAGAACCTTTACTTTTTCCTTTTTAATCTGACATCTGATTTTTCTCACAGGTAGGCTGATTTCTTTTTCCACTTTTATGAATCACCTTTTCTTTTTTCTTTAGATGTCTCAAATATTTTTGCTGAAAACTGTGTTCTTGATAATGTTGTTGCAACTCCAAGGGCCTCATTCCTCAGCGTCAGTGGCTTGCTGGCCTTGCTGTATGGTCACTGTTGCATTTCTTTCACAGAGAACACCTTTAATTTTCTCCCCAGTAGATGCAGCCAGCATCACCCTTGTCCTGGGTTGGCAGTGGTCATAGGAATACCTCTTCCACTCTCTTTTCCAAGATCTCCACCACTTAAGCCCCACTAACTGCCATCTGATTAATTTGTTGTTTCTAATAATGCCTTGATGCATAAATTGCTCCCTAGATTGAGTCTGATATAATTAAATAGGATTCCTTCATAAGGTAATTTGTGAAATCCATGTGTGGACTTTTCTCTGATCCAAGGAACACTCATAGTGTTCTTTTTCCCTGTATTTCTTTGCTAAGAATACTGGGCTGTGTTGTGGCTTATGCTTGTCATAAAGTTATTGTCCGATTCTTAATTGCTTTCCTCTGAAACCTCCACTGTTTCTGAAGATGGCTCTGGAAATGAACTTCCATTGTACTGTATTTCAAGTAAAGTTGTGCGTGTGTGTGTGTGTGTGTGTCTGTGTGTCTGTGT
>NW_004524606.1:16344302-16349450 GCF_000260255.1 Octodon degus
CTGAAACCTCCACTGTTTCTGAAGATGGCTCTGGAAATGAACTTCCATTGTACTGTATTTCAAGTAAAGTTGTGCGTGTGTGTGTGTGTGTGTGTGTGTGTGTGTGCGTGAATGAGGTCTACCTTTCATCCTCTTCAAAATCTCTGAGATATAACTTTTAGATTTTGCTAGGGGAAAGTGAAAATACACTATAGTTAATGATTTTTTTTTCATTTATGTATTTGGCACAGGGTCTCACTACACAATTCGGATGTATAATGATCCTCCTGTTTTCAGCTTCCCCAGCACTGGGATAACAGGCCTATGCCACCACACCCAGACTGTGAATGAATTTTTTTAAAAATGTATTACACTTTAATACATACTGTTATTAATTCCCATCAAAAATACTTCCCCATGCTTTAACTGCACTTCTCCGAAAGTTCTTACCACTTTTTGAAGCTGTTTTGGAAGTCTTTTCATGAGTCCTTGAAAGGTGCTTAATACCTAGATGTAGTAGATATGGTAAATGATGCTGCCAAGTACCCTCCACCAGTATGCAAGGATTGGAAAATCATAATAACATTTCTTCATCCATATCACTGAGTAGATCTATTGCCATGCACTTTGGCTCATTCCCAAAGTCAAAGTGACCATGAAAAGTAAGCATTGTGAATTGGTTTAGGACATCCTTCTTGCCTCAACAACTCAACTAAAGGTACAAAAAAGGACATCCCAAAATATTTTAGAAATTGGCAAACACATTAGGATTGATGTGTTTGAAGTGAGTGGGACCTTACTTTTTGAGGGGGATTAATAATAATTGTAATCATTTTTAAAAATTTAAACATTCACAATGTATTTTTATTCCACCATGACTATTTTCTCTGAGAGACACCACTCAGACTACAACTCTGGTCTTCAAAAGGTACCCATGAGCTGTAGTGGAGACACTTGGACTCCCGGTGTGCTTAGGCTGCTTTCCAGAGGCAGAGCCTCTGCTACACGAGTAGAGAAGGCCAGGAGGGAAAAGGTAGCCCTGGCCTCTTAAACACACTTGCCTAGACCTGGTGTGGAGGATGAGAAGTGAAATCCTGTTTGTTGTAGAAGGATGCAATACTGTATTTACTCCAATGGGACATGAGGTTTGGGAGGGGAGGAAGAGAGCTGTACACCATGCTATGCCTGGAGAAAGGACTGTGGCAAATAACCCCAAATTCACTGTGTTTTCTGAGTTTTAATACATTTATTCTGAATAAATTTTTTTCATTTGATATCTGCTTTTAAGGCCACTTCCAGAGACTTTGAATTGTGATGATGAAAATGTGAATCTAAGTAATTTTTACTTCCAGTTATGTCTGATTTGCTGAGGAGTGGGTTTAAAGAATCTGAAAATGGACTTTAAAATTGAGGCATCCAAGATAGAAATGCCAAAAACAAGTGCAAATTTGATGACATAAGGAAGTAAAATACATCTGTATTTTTAAACCCAAAGGAAAAAGAAAGGAATATTTGTAGTACAAAAAAGTTTTCTATTTTAAATGCACTGAAAACCTTCAGAAATCTCTATGACAAAAGTGAATGCTCATATAAAGAATGTAGAACCTAATCTGAAATTTCATAAAGCACATGCAACACATAAACTTATAAAATTTAACCTTATTGGTAATAAAAAGGAAATTAGAAATATTTCAGACATACAAATGTCAAAAAGTCATACAAATGAAATATATGATATATATAGTATATACTACATATAATTAGTAAATGAATTAGCACATCAAGTACATGAATAACTTTTCCATGTTGCCTTTAATTTATTTGAAAATAGTTTACTCAGTATGAAGTACATCTGATGGTTGTGAGTATAATAATTTTAACCTGTACTCCTGCTATTTATTGGATAGCACTTGCAGTTCCCAAGTCAGGGACATAGATCCAAGAGGTAAGTTGGTGACATTTGTAAATATCTTAGAAAATCCCCTGAGATTCACTAATCATTTATTTACTATAAATGTTAAATGATAGAAAAATTGTTCACTGGTGTAATTAATGCTTCAATAATTATGAAAACTGGTAAATGATTACTATCACTGGTGACATAAATGACCTTCACATAGTGGCCTGGGTATCAATACTGCACAGAGTTTTTCCCTTGCAGAACACAGCGTCTTTATTCTTTGCAAAGAATGGTGCCGTGTTCTTAAGGTGCACACATGTGTAAATATCACTGTCTCTCTGGTGTGAGAAAGCCAAAGTGTACATAAGAAGCAAATTGTACAATAAATATTGTGAAGTAAGAAGAAACCATTCAAAAGGAAAGAGGAATCAGGTTGTGGGAGAGGAAGGTAAGGAAAAGGAAAAAATGAGAAAACAAGGATAAAATTGAAACAAAGCCTTGTATCTGAGGAAGAGAGGAGGGATTGAAGGGAGAGGAAGGTAATGGGAGGGAAAATAGATAAATCAAGTTATATCATGTTCAGGGAGAAATTCCCTATGATGAATGTGAGTATTGTATACTGAAGTTGTAAATAAACTTTTTTTTTTTTAAGGAAACTAACCAGCTCTTTGTTAACCAATGCAACAGGCTTTTGTTACCTTATTTCAGTTAAGATTTTTAACTTAGTCTTGCCCTTGGAATATTGTTGCATTTTTGTCAACTCCATCTTTCATTCAAAAGGCTTTTGAAGATCATGAAAGGACACAGGTGGGAATTACTGAGCTAGTAGTTTGCAGGATTAAAAAAAATGCTTCCTATGTATGTGGCGGCATACACCTACAATCCTAGAATTCGTGGAGGAACTGAGGCAGGGAGATCACAAGTTTGTTTTCTTTTACTTTATTGGTTTTTTTTTTTTTTTTTTGAGGGGGAAGGGTCTACAGGGTGTTCAGAGGCTCACTATTAGATCAGACTCATAGTGATCCAGCTGTTTACAGCCTCCCAAGAGCTGGGATTACAGGGGCTGAGGAGAAGGCTCAGTGGAATAAGTGCTTCCCTGGCAAGCGCAAGAGCCTGAGTGTTCCGCAGGGGGAGGAAGGGAGGAAAGAGCTGGGATTACAGGCATGTGCCACCACACCTAGTCTCAATTGCCTTCTCAGTGCAACCTGGGGGCTAGGCTGGCACAGCAGGCCTGGGGATTGAACCCTGGCCCCTGTGCCTTCGTGTAGGCACTTTAATCTGCTGAGCTATTTGGCTGGCCCTGAGATCACAAGTTTGAACCAAGCCTGGACAATTTAGTAATTCAGTGACAGCCTGTACACACACACACACACACACACACACACACACAATGGGAGTAGAAATGAAGGTCACTAAGATTTTAGCTTCAACTACCAGAAGTGGAAAAGTCTCCTCCATTGCTACATATGCACAACTTAGCCTTAGATATTTTTTCATTGTAATTTGGTAAGGCTTACAGCCTTTCCCTATCTGTAATTGTTGAATGTCATGAATATCTACCAAAAAACTCAGTATCTTAGAATGAGTAAAATCACAATATTGCCTCAACCTAGTAGTTCAAATTCTAGGAGGTTTACTAAAGAAATAATTAATAGTGTAAAATCTAACTCTACTATATTTAACAATAATTGTTTATTACAGCATAACTTAATTTTAATATTCAATGGTGAAGAATTGAGTAATTTGAAGAATATTGTAAAGTAGAATATTCAGCAGTTTCTTTGTTAATTAGGGAATAGAAAACTAGTGATAGGCAAAAAATTGAATATCTTGAATGTGAAGAAAATTATACTAAAACAGTTTACATAAAATTAAAATATTTAGAAAATATATAATTATGTGAAATGACTAATGTAAGTTACTTAGTTTAAAACTGAAAGATCATGATTTGATGTATTTTCTAATTTTTGTAACTTTTATTCTCCCTATACTAGGGCTTTAAAAAGAGAAGTATACAACCATCTTTATCAAAATAATTGCATTTAAGTTGAAACACACGTATACTCGACCCACTCTGGATTTATCAAACCAGAATATCAACTATCTATTATTCTATAACAAATTACCATTGAATATAGGGACTTAAAAAGGGCAAACATCAATTCTTCCATCTTTCTTTGTTGATTTGACATCTATCTGGCTAAGGCTTTCTAATTCCTGATGGAAAATTCAACCCATTTGCCAGTGACATATTCCTCCCCTGTGTTTGCTGGCACTGCAGAATCTGCTTCCATGTTCACTCACATGGTTGTTGGTAAGTGTAAGAAAATTTGCTTCTAAACTCATCCACAGGATGCAGGGTGTCCTGATTATATGCAATGGGCACCTCTCCAATGGTATGCCTGATGCCTGAGCACCTTCACAAACTAGCTAGTGATCAGAGACAGTCAGACAGCACCTACATGGAAGCAAAGGTTTCTGTGTTGCCTGATTCATGAGATGACATATATCAAATCATCTCAGTGAATCTATAATAATGGATCAATGAACATAGCCAACATTCAAAGAAACAGAAATAAATAAGGACACAAATGTTCGTAGGCATGGTTCACTGAAGCCTCTCGTTATAATCCTCTGAATTTTTAACTATATCCTGAATATACTTACTTTCAAAGAGCAATTGAGCAAAAACTTATCTTAATTATAAGAACACATACATTTTAATTCACTAATTTTTGTTTATTTTTTCCTTAGTTTTGCATTAGCTATTAAACTGCTCACTTTGTGAACAAATAGATGAATTAAACTGTTGAATCACCAAACCTCAATTTGCAAATAAGTGTGCAGATACTGTAAAGCAAAATCCTATGTGATTGTGGTACATAATTTATTTTTTATCAATTTTATTGAGAAACAAATAGCAATGAGACAGTTTTCAAACCTATTAGTAGGACAGTTTCAATAATTAATATATCGCATATATTGCATACTGTCTTCATAGTGGAAGATGCAGACATGATATCCTGTCCAAACACTATTAGTACAAATCTTTCTTCTCATTGAATTAAGAGGAAAGTAGTTGTATATCTATTCTAACTATTTTGTATATACAGACACAAAAAGGTCCTTCATTCACATTCCCTATTTTTGTTTGGTTTTGTCAGAGATGGGTATTCCATTGCAATTTATTTATTTTTTTTTTATTTATTTGAGAGAGAAAGAGAGAGAGAGAGAGAGAGAGAGAGAGAGAGAGAGAGAGAGAGAGAGAG